>NC_059105.1:172886604-173089515 GCF_020740685.1 Jaculus jaculus | reverse complement strand
GTTGCTGTTTTAGGTCTGATTTGTTTAGACGTTCCTTTTCTGAATATGAATCCTCCTCCTCCCCCATCTCTAGTAAGAGCCATTTCACCTCCTTTAACCTGCTCTCTGAATGGAGAGTTGAGCCCTCTATGTGGGAGAGAGCTAAAGCTCACTACGCAGCCTTACCTCCAGCCCCCTGATGCCCAGGCACAGCCCACTACTGGCTGCATTCCCACCACACAGTCGTCCATGGGGGGGGGGGGGGGGTCAGAGAGCACTCCTGTTCTGGATACTCTTTAGGTCATGTTGGAGGCTGACCTACAAAACCCCCCTCGGCTTTCCTGCAGATCTGAAGAACCTCGGATGCACTCAGTTGGAATCCAAAAGGAACAGCTCATCTTGATATTTTTACTATTAATTACATTCTCTAGCACTTCTTAATGGAGTTTTAAATTCCCTATTGAATTAAGCAAACTAGTATCAGTTAGAATTCCTCAAATTTCATAAAGGAACATAAGTTAATACTTGATTTTGGAGGATTTATCAAGTATTCCTAAACTTGGCCAATAATTCTCTGGAATTCAAGTCAGTCTTGCATGAAAATTTCACTATAGAAGCTTCTTCCCATTCTCACTTCAAGATAAGGAAGTAATTGTTAGCTATTGAAAGAAGAGTGCCAAATTATAAATTACTAAGTTATTAACTATCACAGTACGGAAAGACAGAACAACACATGCACAGTTTTATATCATGAGGTCAATATTACTGGTACCTTTAAGCACATGGTTGCGGTTTCTGTTTAACCAGACAGTTCTCCACGCTGCCCCCCAGCCTCACTTCCTCTCCTGAGAAGTGAGGGCCGCCCACAGCTCTGGGGCCCCTCCTCTCTGGCATGAGCAACTCCCTTCAGTTGTTTTGGTCTGATGAGGCCTTGGGAGAACTTAGCTCTCTTACACAGGGTCTGATTTTCTATCAAAAGACTTAACTTTCCTACCTTGATTACACACATTTAAATAAGGCTTGTCCATGATGAAATTACCTCTCCTCTTTAAGCCTATCTTCTGTTTCCATGTAAAAGTAACAACTCTGTTAATCACAACATGGTTACTCTACTAGATTCCAAGAATCCAGAGGATACAGAATGGGCAACATTCTTCCAAATGGTAGAGGAGGTTTATTTTTAAATAATATCATGAAACCTATTTGATTTCTTCAGAATCTTGACGGGTCACTGATATGTGCCAAGTCTTTCTCTTTATCTTAAAATCAACATAGCCTTTAAATTTAAAATTGGTTACACAAACACATTGACCATTTTTTCTTCTTTTGGGTAAAGTACACAGTCCATTGCCTAGCATATGGAAAGCTGTTAAAATGAAAGAGAGCCATCCACAGCATGATGAATTATCATGTTGATCTGTGAAAGTATTTTTAAAGCATAATAAACAATTATTAAAACACCAAGGGCTGCCCGGTGTGGTGGCACACACTTGGGAGGCAGAGGTAGAAGGATCACTGAGAGTTCAAGGCCACCCTAAGACTACATAGTTAATTCCAGGTCAGCCTGGACCAGAATGAGACCCTACCACAAAACAACAACAACAAAAAAAATTCTGGACTAGAATGCATGAGCCAGCTTGACTCTTGGACCATAGGATTTTACTAACAAGACTGACTATTGGACATGGCATATAGAACTTAATATCCTGAATTAAAACAATTAAAAAATAATAAATACAATTAAGATAAAAATAAAACACATAAGTAAATGCAAATAAAAGTAGATTTAAGTAAAACTACTGTAAGAATGTAAAATTATTATGTCCTGTAAAAAGATGTGGGAAACATTTCTCCTCCTCCTCTACCATTCTTCTTTTCTTTCTCACCTTCCACATTCCCCTTCTTGAAGTTATGGTCTTCCTACTGTAGCCCAGGTCTCAGCCTCCCACCAATGGGAATACAAGCATGTTCCTACATGCCTAGCTTTATGTAATTTTTTTAGGTTTGTGACTATTCTTCATTATACAACACATTTTCAAAAAAGTTACATTAGATTTTCTTCAAATGATCTCTATTGTTATTGAATTTTCAAACATTCAAGGTATAGCCACCCATTGTAAGTGTGTGTTTCATTTGGTACAAATATATTCATTGCTGTGAAAGACCAATTAATTTGCTCATGACATCTTTCCTACACTTTCTTCTATATTTTGGAAAATGCCTGAGTCCATAGCTTTAACATATACATCAAATATAGGAAAATAAAAATATTGCCAAGCACACATTGCCAATTTTGAATATGTACTTACAGTTCTCTTGAAACAAGGATATTTTGAATATCTTCAGAAATCAAATTTTAAAATTAAATTAACTTTTTAAAAGTTCATATTTCCTGAGATGGTTTCACATTTACTTACAGACTGTGTTCAAAGTCTCAGGGAATGCTAATGAAGTAGGCTAGTTACAAAATTCTTTATGTCATGTGAATCTGGGTTGGGACCCGGAAGAAACACTAGGTTACCTTTATTCTGTTCTTTTCTTTTCTTTTTTTTTTTTTTTACGTTTTTTTTTTATTCCGTTCTTTTTATTCTTCAATTTTTGTATCTTAGACAGGACATGGTAAATAATGAGTTTGAGATTCTTGTATCAAAGATGATTCTTTAAGTGTGTCAACACAAATACTGCTTATTCAAGTTGAAATACAGGCCGTTATTTAAAATATGGTCCATAAGTAATCAGGAGTGATAGTTTTGACTACTTAAATTTTTTTCAGCCATCATCTATGCACTGGTGATAGAGTATATATCACGGCACCGGACAGTGAAAAAGTTTAAGAAGATATAGTCCCTACCTACAGAAATACAAAACTCTATAAAAAGAGACATAGAGGGGATAAATGACACTAAAGGTCAGGTATGTTAAGTAGATCAGAGAGGGGTCCCTGTTGGAAATCATACCTGGACAGTGTTGAGATGTCACTTACTAAACTAAAGCAAGGTAGTAGAGGAGGAGAGGAAGATGGAAGTGTCCTGACATGAGACCATGACATGTAGAAGGACCCATGAAATGGGGAACACATGGCACCATCAGAAACTTGGCTCCCACACAGACTTCCAAGAATGATTGTGTAGGACTCAAGTTCCTGCTTGGCTCCTATGCTCATAATTGGTATTTCACATTGACTCTGTTAGAGAGCCACTGAAGTCGTTTAACCAAAGCACGTACAATTTTTGATTCGCATTGTTTACTACTCTGATGACAGAAAGAAAAGAGAAGCTAGATTGACGTTCAGGAAAAATTATGTTTCTTCCTTCAGATTCATTCTTTCATTTATTATTATTGTTAGTGGGCTCTATTTTAACCTGCAAAGTCTACCCAAGTCTGTCTTCTAGGCACATGCACATTTGAACTCCCTATGTTACCTCTGACCTGCTTAATATAATGACCTAAAGAAACTGTTGTCAGACACTGAGTAACAGGCTTGTCTCATTTATAGTTTTAAATTCACTGTTCAATTTTGATGCCCACTGGAGGAGTGAGATGCAATAGTGTTAGGTGAGAGCTATATCACTGTGGATATGATATTCATATTAATGTAAAAAGTCTTAATTTGTAAATGGCTTGTTTTGCAGTGAGAGGATTCAAGGTCCTGCCTAATAAATAAGAAGATATCACTCATCCATATTTCACTGGTTGCATGGAGGAAAAGGTGGATTGGAGAGGTATAAAGCCAGATATTTTATAATTTTCAAGAACCTATGACGTTTCCTTTCTATACCAATTGGATCAAGTTGGATAAATCAGTCAAATCAGTCATATTTGAGGAAAAAGATTAATTGGTATTACATATTTGAATTATGTTCACATTTACTAAGATCTTATTAACAAAGAACCACACTGTTGAATGAGATTTATGGGTAATAATTTGCTCAACTGTTCTGGCAACTCTACTACCATTTTCACTGCATAGACAGTAAGGAGGTGGGGCTAAGCAACTTGCCCAGTCACTACACTTTGAAAAGAGAGAGGGTGAGATAAAGGTTTCATTATACAGTTTAGCTATACCAGCCACATTCTCAAATTCTAACCTATAATAGAAAAAAGAGGGGTGGAGGGATGGCTTTGCAGTTAAGGCGTGTCCTTGCAAAGCCAAAGGACCCAGGTTTGATTCCCCAGGACCTACGTTAGCCAGATGCACAAAGGGAGCACATGAGTCTGAAGTTCATTTGCAGGGGCTGGAGGCCCTGGCATGCCCGTTTTCTCTCTCTCTCTCCCCAACCCCGCCAATAAATAATGAAATAAAAATAAAAGATTTTTAAAAAGAAAAAAGACACAATAAAATGAGTCCTTGCTTTCCAGAATCCTTAAAACAGTGAGTTGTTAAAACAACGACATACAGGAAACAGGCCTCAGTTCCCGAGCTGCCCTCCTACAGTCACAGAGATAGATAATCTAACATGAAATGTTTAAAACTGCTTCTAGGCTGGAGAGATTGCCCAGTGGTTAAGGCACTTCCTTACAAAGCCAAAAGACCCACGTTTGATTCCCTAGGACCCATGTAAGCCAGATGCACAATGTGGCGCGTGTGGCTGGAATTCGTTTGCAGTGGCTGGAAGCCCTGGTGCGCGCTCTCTCCTCTGTCTCTCTTTCTTTCTTTCTCTCTCTCTCCCTCATAAATAAAAAAATAAAATAAAAATAAACTGCTTCTGTGTTTGCAATTCTTAAATACACTAGAGAACTGAATGATTCCTTTAACTAATCGTATTTGGGTTATAAATTTGGAAATCTAATGTGTGGGATTATGCAATTTCTCTATGGAACTCAATGAACTCATTTTCATTTTGAATTTAAAGAAGATCATGCTGGCCTTGGTGGTGTACGTTTCTATTACCAGCTCCTGGGAGACAGACATAGGAGGATCTCTGTGAGTTCAAGGCTGGCCTAAGACTACATAGTGAATCCCAGGTCAGCCTGGCCTAGAATGACACCCTACCTCAAAAAAAAAAAAAGAGGAGGAGAAACACCATAGTTTAAAGATTTTTTTTTTTTTTTACTTCATGTAAAATTATCACTTACCCTTTAACCAAATCCATACAAGCAGGTGTGCATGGTCTTTAATTAAACTAAACTATAGTTCGACTCTCACGTTTTGAGGTATAAAGAAATCACAATCTCCACTACAACAGTAAACCTCATAAAGGACATAGGACTTTTCAGTGACATACACAGAGTGAATAATGACTTCCTCACAGAGAACATCATAGGAAGGGTTTTCAATTTGAGATCATGTAAATTGTTAATCATCTCAGTCAAATTTTGACAAAGAATATAAACATTCAGGTAACAAGCCAGTAACATCTCTTGTGAAAAGCAAGTTACAAGGTAAATTAATACATAAGTTGATAAATACCAACTGAGAGTGAAAACATAGCTGCTGCTATCTAAATCAAGAAGCTATTTGGGGGAAAAAAAAAAAAAAAAAGCATGAAGTCAGAGTGTGATTGTAAACCGTTTCCTGGTGCAAACCTCCAAAATTAAGAAAAGCATCTACTTTTTTCTTTACTACTCAAATATCAAAGTTTAATGTATAGTTACCACAGCATTAATGCAAAAATGTGCATGACTGTAACATTAGAAATACACGTCATCCAATGCCTTGCTATTTACTTCCTGTTATACGTACCTTAATTTCGTCTAGTGATTTATTACCCAAAAGGTACACAGAAGCAAGTAACTGAGTTTGAAAGCATCTATTAAATGTAGAAATAGCATTTAAATTTCAGAACTAAGAAAGGGATAATATTCAGTTTCTAAAATAATCTTAATATTAAAATTGCAAGTTTTTAGTGCTTTTCAAGATTAAATTAGAGGTCACTGGAAATCATAACGAATTGAGCATATTACCATTGCAGAAGAGAAGTGGAGCTCCCTCTATTGAGGTAAATTTGAGAAAATGTGATTTGCATTTCAATGCATAATTGTATTATTCCAATGGCTGTATTGTAATAATTGAAAATTTTCTTCTTTCCAATGTGTAACATTTTCAAAGTACAAGTATATATAATATGTATGTGTGTGCATATTATCAAAACAATTTCTAATTATTACACAGTAAATTGTATGTGTCACTTAATTTTTAGAACATGTGTTATTTTTTATAATTCTTTTTGGTTGGAACAAATTACATTTTAAAGATGTAACTTTCAATTCCTTTCTTTGCCTGTCCTAGCTTCATTAAGCTGAAGTTTCCCATTAATTTGTGGGGCTCTAAATATCCTAATAAAATATGCTTTCCAGCTTTGTTGTGAAAACTAGAAAGGCACTCATAAAGAACGGGAATCTGTCCTTCAATCTGTGAAGTGTTGCACAGATTTTCTGATGTACAAGATCTGACATGATTTCCATGTTACTCCTGAAACCTGTGATGAACAGCAGTTACTACTGGTCAAATGTCCATGGCGCGCCAGTCATGGAGAAGCCCCATATAGTCACATTACCTTTTCGAATATTCATGTCAAATAAAGTAGATAATACAAATGGGGAAACAGAGACAAGTGCTGAAACACAAATGAAATGCTCTTGAGATACTGTGAAGGCCCTTCAGTCTGGAATCGGTGAATGCTTTTCAGTAGGTAACAAGCACAGAATATGTTTTCAAATATTATGTATTAAGTAACACAATGTAAAATAATCATTACTCAGAAAGTTCTAATTTTTTATAAGCAAATATTTTAGATCAATTCTATAGGATGATAACCAACAAAACCAGATGGCAAATCTACTTTGTTTTAATAATTTTTTTTTACCATTTTATTCTACAAAGGCATTCAACTTATTCAGGCTCAGTTTAATATACAGAACAACATTAACCTTGCACTAAACAGGCATTTACCCAAGAACTAGATTCAAATCCATCGAGGTTGACCAGTTTATTTATCTGGCAATGTAAATGCAAATATATGTTACAGTTACTCCTTGATCTGATATCAAAAGTATGATTCATATTTAGAGCCATGCCTATCTCTGCAAAGATCCAAAAACTTATCTCACAACCACCAAAAATATTTTCTTTGAAAAATGACATTTCTATGACCAGGTAGAGAAAATGCTTTCAGAATCAAGTATGCCCCTGCACCTTGGAACACCTAAAACTAACTGCCAGGCAGACGCAGTTGGCTCGCGTAGCCTCAGCCTGTGCACACAAACACCCCTCCACTGTGAGTAGCTGGTGCTTTGTTTGCAGAAATTCACCTTCCCTGTGCTGTTCTTGAAACTTTCCATCTACATATTGCTGTTTTAATTTCCTATATGAAAGCAGCCATAAAAATAGATTTTTATGACTTTGTTTCATAACAGGCCCAAAAGTTACAGGATGAAACATGTTTAATGATACTCATATTTTTAATATATATAAAAGATGGCATTTTTCATCTTGAAAACGTGTCTGTTCCTACAAAGTTGGTAGTCGACATGCTCAAAATATGATTTATTTAAAAATAATTGAAGTGTGTTTTATAAGGTCTATTATTCAAGCTTTTCAAAATTGCACGAGGCCACCCTCGCTCAATACATGTTGTACTTATAATGAAGTAACTCAAATATTTAGAAACCACTTGTGTAATGAGAACAACATGAACGCTCATGTGTCTGCCTCTTACTCCGCTCTCTGAGGTCAGGCAGCATGGCTGCTGAGCCCTACGTCGTGGAATAAAATACGGCCCGCATCCACACAGATTGTGTTCTAAAACTCAGCAGTTCCACAATTCACAGGTCAAGTCATCTGCTTAAAATGATAAAACTCGTATTTATCAGGTTTATTTTCCCCAGTTCTGGCTCCATCTCATATGCAATAAAATTAGGCATATATATATATTTGACATATATAAACAGATATATGGCTATTATTCCATGCATGCATCTTATTAAAGCTTTATAAAGCTAAGAACCAATCAATTGTTTTGGTTAAGGTGTATTAGTAGTGCAGAGTTGTGCAAGGCATATAAGCAGGAAATGAACACGCCCACACACTTTGGGAGGGACTTTTACAAGACATGCGCTCCTCGCCCTGTGATTTTGGAATTTCTCTCTAAATGACGTGCTGTGCGTTCTGCACCTAGGCCTCAGGGAGAGTCACAGGCTTGTGATTCTCTCAACTCCGTGTCTGTCCAGAGCACAGGCCTGGGCGAGAGCGTCAGGGCACGCACGTGTGCGCAGCCGGGCTGGGTGTTCCCCGGACAGAGGTCAGCCGCTCTGGGCAGCAGCGCTGCTTGGGCCGACCCCCGGCCGCTTAGGACAGAACAAGCACATCCAGGTAAAACCAAGAAAACAAAAGGCAACGAAGGTCAGACTTGACTAACAATGTACACACTGACGAACAGCATGTCAACAAGTAAGTACAGGGCACGCTGGGATTCAAATAGCCAGGAATGAAAGCGAACATTTCATATTTTTGCTCAACTTTTAGGAATAACCAGGGACTTCCAATTTAAAAAAAAAAAAAAGTTCTTGGGCATATGGTGATAAGAATTTTTAAAATATATTTATTTATTTGAGAGAAAGGGGCAGGGAGTGAGTGACAGACAGAGAGAGAGAGAGAGAGAGAGAGAGAGAAAGAGAGGATTCACCAAGGCCTCCAGACACTGCAAACGAACTCCCGAAGTATGTGCCACCTTGTGCATCTGGCTTACATGGAACCTGGAGAACCAAACCAGGATCCTTTGGCTTTGTAGGCAAATGCCTTTAACTGCTAAGTCATCCCTCCAACTCTGGTGAGAACAAATTTAACTGCAAAAGTCAAGTCTACTCCCTCCATTGTATGATATTAATTAGAACAAAAGTATGGTATCCCTTGCCCCATTCCTTGGATAATGCCTTCCCTATAGCTGTACGGACTTAGAGGTTTCTGATTACCAGAGACACTCTGAGATAGCTGAACATATTAATATGTGAGTATGAAACTTGACAGGAATGATCAGTTTTAGACCCAGCTGTCCTAACCACTCTATTGGCCACTCCAAACATAGCCGGTTTTTCCCTTATATGACTGGAGCTTACATCTAGAAAAAGACTCGGGGGTGTTCATCAACTTTACAGACATCTCTACAATATTTAAATTGATAGTAGGCTACTGGAGAACCTGTAGAGATAATCAGAATGAATTGTGTGTAATAGCTTTCTATGAAGGGACTTCAGGCTTGGGTTGCAATAATCTTTCTGTAAACGACTCTGTAACAAAGTGGATCTTCTGCGTGAAACCCAGGACCTATTGCTCAGCCCCTCAGCACAACTGCCTTTGTATGCCAAACGATGATGCATCTCTTCTCTTTGTAACTCACACAGCAAAGTTTCCATCACTTCATTACATAAGAAGGGAAGATTGCAATAGTAAAAACGTATTTTTACTGTACAGCAATGATAAATCAGACACGTTATGTGTAGACAGAGGTAAATACAGATATAGATATTTTGGATCCAGGAGTCAGGCGCAAACCTGCTACAGCATCCTGGGGCAGCAGCTGTAACCCCATCATCCTCACACTTGACAAGAAAAAAAGTCCAAGACCCTTGGTGACATTTCACTGTAGCTGACATTTAAATTTTAAAAGGTTAGAAATATGTACTTTGTCAGGATGAGGAATGTATGTTTCACAGATAAGTAGTTTAAGATAGACATATAGACAGACTAGTTACTAATAGTTGTGTTAGTTTAGCAGGGTTTCTGCCATATAATGAAATAGTTAAGATAATTAACCAATAAGGAGACAAGGTTTATTGTGGATGAGCCTGGTGGTTCAAATCCTTGACCCTTGGGAGCATTGTTTTGGGCTGTAGTGTTTCATTCATTACATCATGGTGGAAGCAAATGACAGAAGAAACCATCTACATCACAAGCCATTCAAAATGAGAAAGTGGTGTGGTCCTGACAGCGTCCTTTAGACCGACGTCCTCAGTGATCCAGGGGCCTCCTCGTAGGCTTCTCCTCTCAAAGGTCCCATCACTGTCCACTGTGACCAAGCCTTAAAAGCGGAGATCACTGTTGTAAATTCAACATGCAAACTGTGACACACAGGGACCGCATAGCTTATCATCCAGACACGGCTTGGGAAGACAGAAGAAGGTGCCCGAAATAAATGCCCCGGCTCACGAGGCATACTCCGGGTCCATCTTTCCTTGGAGGCGCCAAGATGTGTGATCTTCTTACTAATGATGAACTTGTCAAACCCAGCAGCACCAAAAGATAACAAAGAAATATAAATAGATGTTCACATGAGGGAGCCCAGAAAAACAGCACATGATAACAGGCACCTCCTGGGGAGCAGCGAGCGGCACAGTCTTCCTTCCAGGGGGTCAGGAGATGTATGTCTGTGGTTCACTGTACAGGCTGTAGTACTAAAAGCTTGGAAACTTCTACCACAAGTTTTCTCATCTTTCCAGGGTGAACTATCACTAGCCAAACTCATAACACAGCTTATTGGCTTATATTAGAGCAATTACTGCAGGGAGAATACAGTGCTCACGATATTCCAAAGAGTGTGCCCTGTCACTGGAAATTAGCTATATAAGAATTCACATTTTAATTAGATAATTTCTTAGTGACTGTGAAGTCACAGAAGGGAAAAAACATTATTTATCTGAATATTTCAAACGCTATGCCCACATAATGAGTTCTACCTAGTCCGTGGAAAGCCTCCGCCTGCCAGGAGCCCGAGCAAGCCAGAGGGGCTCCTGCGGCATGGTGGGAAGTGCTCAGATGCACAGCCACCTCTGACTAGAGAATACCCCTTCTTCTGTGATATTTCTACTGACCCATAACGTGTCTACCATCCTGCACAAACCCTTAGTGACACACATGACCTTTGCTTGTTGCTATTCATTAATATGCTTTCGAAGAGCCAAGATGCCTTGATGACCTGAGAGCCCTTCTTCCCCATTGAAGTCATTTTGCATACACCGATTCCTTTGGTGTGGTTGTATTTTCCTGTTTAGTATTCTGGAAGCAATATTACACTCTTAATCCTGAGTTCTTTGGTGCAAAAGCTTTTGGAAATCCATGAGTGGGAGCTGCTGTTCCGTGGAGAAGACTACGTCTTCTCACAGGCGTCTAAGGCTGAGAAGAAGAAACACAAAGAGGCCGCTTCGAGCTGTCTAGCTCCTCACAGCACTGAAAGATGAGTATGTGATGATCACCATGAGTTCGAGGCCACCCTGAGACTATATAGTGAATTCCAGGACAGCCTGAGCTAGAGTGAAACCCTACCTCGGGGACAAAAAAAAAACAAAAAAAACAAAAAAACTTCTTTTAATTCAGTTTCCCCCTGTCATTTATAGATTTAATATTACTGGTTTTCTGTCTGTACAATCACCTTGTAATTCACTGAAAGTTTGTGAATAGTCTCTGGGGAGTCAACTTACCTAGTTGCTTAGCCAAGTCATTCTAAGAAAAAGGAACTGTTTCTTTCTTTATTCAAGCTTAGAAACTCATGCAAAGGGGAAAACAATATTTAAGAAAGTAGGTTTTCAGGGAGGGCAAAATCTTTTTGAAAATTCAAAGTATGAATGTTGCAGTCAAACATTTAAAGTATTGTTGACTTACATGCTTATGAAAGTGTGACTGGACAAAATCAAAAGACCGTAGCCATGACCATGGTTACAGAATGCCTTCCTTGTGAGTATCAGGAACTCATGATACATTGACCATTTGTAAAGACTGCAGAATTTAATATCTAATGGCTGTTTTAGTCTCACAGTCTTTGGCCACATTGCATCAGAATTTGGAGAAGAAGAGATTAAAGAAGGGAGTACAGAGCACGGTAGGCAAGGCAAGAGCAGCCAGAGAAGTGAGACAGCGCATTTCACATCCATCTTTCCCTCCATAGTTTGGTCTCATGTTGAAATCCAGTGAATTCTTGGGAGACCTGGTACAGCCATGCTCATCCAGCATCTCAACTCAAAGTCACATGAAGTGACCACTGGATAAGGACCCAGTGTGCATCATGCACAATGGAATGGGTAATTGAGAACTGTCTGGATAAATAAGAGGAAGCATTAAAAGCTAATTTCATTCTTGGAACATATACTACAATAATAGCCTATGATAATAGGTTGCTATGAAACAATTACTGGATATTGTAGCACATTTGGAACCCATCCTTTCAGAAATATGTAAGATATGCCATTTGATAATGGAGGGAAAAGAAATTGATTTTTTTTTTCAGATACTTAGCTGAGTAAATATCTGTGTAACTCCAGAAATACGTAATGCTTTATACATTGTAATCATACTATCATAGATACAGGATACAACCTTGTGAAATGACATATAATATCCTCTTCTTAAATATAGAATGCATATTTTGAATTTTGATTTTGTTCTCTACAAGGAAGGGGAAATTCTGTTCTACTAGCAACTAAACAGAAGGGGTTGGAGCGACGGCTCAGAACGTAGGCGTCCTTCCTGTGACAGTCTGAGGGTCTGGGGGGCTGACACTTCCCCCAGTTCAAGCCTCCAGATCCCTGGTAAAATGGTTGGGCACCGTCACGCCCGGCCGTATCCCTAGCCATGCAGGGAAGCAGAGACCACCAAGATATCCCTGCAAGCTCCATGCTCACTAAAAAGAGACCCTGGCTGGAAACAAGACCAGACAGAAGAGTGATGGAGCGGGACATCCTCTGATCCACTCTAGTCACCACCACAGGACACAGACCCCTGCCGCGGGTTAGCACAGGGGATGCTGCAAGGACACACGTACATAGGCTACACACGCTATAATACACACATGCAAACCTGCACACGCGCACACACACACACACACACACACACACATACATTCTTTTAAAAAGCAAGTGGAAAAATAAATGAATACTTATAGTCTTTTAAATTTCTTATTGAAAATAAAATAAGGGGTCTGGAGAGAAGGTTTACCGATTAAGGTGTTTGTCTGCGAGGCCAATGGATCCCAGTTTGACTCTCCAGGACCCAAGTTAGCCAGGTACCCAAGGGGCGCATGCGTCTGGAGTTCCTTTGCAGTGGCTGGAGGCCCTGGTGTGCCCATTCTCTCTCTCTCTCCCTCTTTCTCTCAGATAAATAAATAAATAAAACAATAATAAAAAAGAAAAGAAGATGATGTCTGAAAGTAATAAACATGATCTCATTCTCACTCCCAAGAACACATGCTTTACTATTTCAGTTTGATGGTTCCTTCACATGTCATACATTTATATGTAAAATACTAGGAGGTAAGCCTTTGTGAAAATTTAATGATGAAGTAAAAAAGCAACGCTTTGAGTGGAACTAAGTTTAAGTTTCTGTCACACCTGCTCCCATGCGGCTGACCGGTGTGCTTTAGACGTGAGCTGCGTGTCTCTACTTGTGTCTGTAGCTTCAGGGGCCTGGAAGTCTTTGAAGATGCTTGGCTCTTAATAAATAGGCAGAACAGAAAGCGGCATGTTTGGTGTTACAGCGCATGAAGATCACAAAGTATGTAAGACACTATCTAAAAGTACCACGGTTACATACCAACTACTGCTGCCAGCGCGGGTTACTGCACAGTTGTGCCAAGGTCCACGTTTAAGAGTGTGAGAACTTAAGGCAGGAAAAAAAAAATCAGATGGTCTTGTCTGGCATGGTGGCACACACGCCTTTAATCCCAGCACTCGGGAGGCAGAGGTAGGAGGATTGCCATGAGTTCAAGGCCATCCTGAGACTGCATAATGAATTCCAGGTCAGCCTGGACCAGAGTGAGACTCTAGCTTGAAAAGCCAAAGAAAATTCAGATGGTCTTAGTAAAATGATGAAATGATAGTAAGTGGGATAAGTTAAAGGGTATTTTCTATTAACAATGTAATAAAAGCCAGTATGGCATTTCTGATAGCTATTTTTTTCCAGGATGTTCTTCTAAGGAATTACTAATCGTGTTACAGCAGAGCCATAAATTACACATAAAGAAAAGTAAACAGATAGGAAATAAGAAGGCACAGAAAAGCAAGTCTCCTAGGGTAAGGCCACACCTTCTAGGTGGCATGGTAAAGAGAGAACAAGGAATGCTAAGTTCAATGGAAAGAGTGTTCAAAGCAATTTAGTGGGCTTGTTAACTCTCCATCTCTCTCAACCAGTCAACAATGAACATGCACTCACATCTGAACTTCCACTGTAAAAATAAGTTAGCTTGAGTATTTTAAAATGTTAGAAAAATAGGTATGGAATTAGTCACAGAGAATTTTTTTTTTTCCTTTCTATAGTTTTTCAAATAACATGAAGGCTTTAATGTTTTCCATTTCCTGAGCCATGGGAGTTATTTCCCCTACGAGGCCTTGTCACATGCACAGCTTAGCACCAACCATTTACCTCACTCTAGGAACCACATATGAAGTCAGTGGAAGCAGGCTGACAGAGGGGTGCAGGGTCTCTTCATGACTACAAGCCTGTCCGAGCTTTAAAGTTTCTTTTCCAGGTCAGAATTGGCAGTGGGAGCCTAACTCCCCTCCACCACTGCCTTCCTTTCTGTGTTTGCTTTTAATTGTGCTCATCAAGCCTAGGAGAGTGAGTCCAAGATATTATACTTTATAAAGAGAAGACCCTAGCAAGGGAGGCACACGGGAACTTCCCCTGTAAGAAAACCCATATGGATTTTGCCCTAAACGAGCACATAAGAAATACAGTATCAGAAAAAAAATGATTTTTTCTTTAAGACATTAGGAACAGAAAGCTTGAGCTGGAAGAAATCTGGGGGAAGAAAGATGCTTGGTTTCCCCTCTTTATTTTACAGATGAGAAAGCTGAGGCCCACAAGGGTTAAATGACTTGCTCAAGGGCCTGGAGGCAGATGGACCTGAGCCAAGCCTAGAAAACCAATTTACTGCAAGCAGTACCCCATTAAATTGTAAACTGCTATTGGACTAAATAAATCAAAGACACAAAAATAAGTCTTGACTCTGAAGCAGTCTGTAGTTTTGAAATTAATAAATTCTAATATCACCATGAGTAGCCCGAAAGGACACTATTTGGGTTGCTGCATTACCCAAGGCCTGTTGAGATAAACCGATAACCACGGCGGCCCACGGAAAAGAGCGTGCGTCTCGGGGTGGCCCTTGTGTCGGTGAGCAGTGGACAATTCCAGAGGGGCGCGCACACGCACGGTCCTGGAGAGGAAACAGTTAACTGCGATGCCCCTCCTCCCTGGAAATAGACGAGGGAAGCTTTCTTTCAAGCAGTACAAAATGTCACCACAGGCTGACGCTCTTTCTACAAGAATAATGAGGTATTTGCTCCCAGTGATGCTGTGCACACACTTCATTGCTTTAATCATCGGAGTCGGGGGCTGCGGTTGGAAGCTCTCCTCCCCTCCCTTCCAAACAGGTTGCAAGACCGCGACTGCCGTAGGGACCGCGGCTCAGAACGACCCGCGGGGACAGTTTGGGCAACTCCAGACACTCGCGGGGATGAGCCTCCCCGCAAAAGTGGGCTGGGCGGCGGCCAGGCACGCGGGCCCCACGGACGGGGCCCGCCGAGGCCACCGCCGTGCGCCCACCCTGGCTCACCATCCCCGGCTGGCTCTCCCAGGGCCCGCGGCGCCGTCACGAGGCACGGGCCCTGGCACAGCGCAGGGCAGCGCGCGCGGGGCCCGCGGCATCGTCGCGGGGAGCGGCTCAGCGGAGGGTCGTGGCGGAGACGCGGGTCCGCCCCAGCGCTCCCGGCCAAGCGCGCAGCGGGCGCCTGGGACCCGCGAGCCCGCCGCGCGCGCAGAATCCGCGCCAGCGAGGTCCCCACGCGGAGCCGCTCCCCTGGCGGAAAGAAAAACCCGTTCTCCGACGTGGCCAACTGAAAACAAATTCCAGCGCGACCGCACGCAAAGAAAAAATGGGTGTGTGCCGTGTCCGTGCATTGGGGGTGTCGGGGACACCCTCAGAGTCCTGCGTGGAGAGCGTTCACGCTAACGGCAGCGAGGGGGGTCCTGTGCATTGGGAAACTGTGCATTGTACAAAGTACATCACCTTCTTCCTTCTCGCTGCCCCCCACCTTGGTTCCACTGTGTCCTCCACCCCCATAGGATATGGGTAGGAAAAAGAGAGAGGGTGAGAGAGACGGGCGAGCGAGCGCCCCCACCTCCCTCTTCGGTGATTTCGCCCTCCTCCACAGGCTATAAATCCGGTTCAACTGTGGCTTTAGCGTCCCCGCCCCTGAGCTAGAAATTTGTCAATGACGACTTCCCAAGCCTTAAGAACAGCAGGTGAGATCATCGCTTCACACAGACATGTAACTTAAGTAAAGAGACCTGGACGCGCGCACACATGTACACACACACACGCACACGCACATGCACCAGCAGCTCACGAACCCCCACGATCCCGGGCGCCAGCCACCAGCCCTCCCCTCCCCTGCTTCCAGGGAGGGATTCCGAGGTTTTCCAACCTCTTCTGGGGCCACAGCTCGCCCACAGCAGGAGACTGTCCGGGGATTAAAGGGAAAGGAAGTCAGTTTTTACCCCCGTTTGATTTTCAAGCTAAAGAAAAGGGAACAAGAGATAGAAGCCCAGATACCAGGAAGTACTTTAACCCGCAACTGCCCACGAAGGGATGGAACCCAAAACTTCAAAGGATAGAATCCAGAGGTTCGCTCAGAGCGAAATGAACCTGCTGCTGGGCCCAGTGACCGCGGGTTAGAACCAACTCATGTCAACCGCCAGCCAGCCTGAGGGTGTCAGGGCCAGGGTACGGCCCCAAGGGTGACAAGAAGGGATTCCCCGCGGATATTTCTTTCTTTCTTTTTTTTCCCCCAGTAGGTAGGAATTGTGCCTCTGTCTTTCGTAGAACTGATATGGGAAGCTCCCTCAGTCTGGAAATTCAGAGGCTCTTCTCTGGGGACTCACAAACCTTGCTGCTAATCCAGCCCAGGGTGCGTGATTCGCCTGTGTCACCCGTACCCACACCGCCCACCCGACAAAGCAACTAGGACCTCAGTGTTGGGGGCAGTGTGTGTGTGTTCAAAGGTCCTTCCTTTCTCACTCCCACCATTTCTATTTCTTCTTCACCTTCAAACCAGGGGGGAAGTTACTGGGGTGGGGGGGTGCATGACGAAGTGCTGGCGGTTAGTTATTTCAGCCAGGGCTGGGCGGAAGGAAAACTGCCTGGGGCACAGTGACGTGGACTTTGATACCCAGAGGCCGGCGGGCAAGAGCAGAACCGCCTACTCGGGAGCCCCGGGGGAAGAGAGCGGCGGGCGGGCTCCGGCCTCCCCAAGACCGCTCTCACCCAAAGTTCTGGAGACACATTTACTCTGCGCCCACGTTCGCTGCCCGAACTCGAGCCGAGCGGCGGAGCCCAAAAGGGCGACACAGGTGACTGACCCCCACAGTCAGGTCTGCGCCCGGACGTCGCCGGCTCCCTGTCCTCCCAACACCACGAGCCAGGACGCACTGCCCAGAGAGAGCGTGTGATGCCTGGGGTTTTGCGGGAGCCCAGGAAACGGGTCTCCGGGGCTCATCAGATCCCGGGCTGCTGCGAGGCCAAGGCTCACCTGGTCTGAGGACCGCGGCGGAGATCAAGAGGCAGAAAACCAGACGACTGGAAGGGGCCGCCTTCGATGCCATATTCCTCCTCCTCCTTGTCCAGGGCCACCGACAGACAGAGTCCACGCCGCAGGAGGAGGCGTCGTCCCGGGCCCCGCGGGGCCCTCTTGGCTCGTGGGTGACGACGCAGGAGGAGTGGGGATGTCAGGGTCAGTGGCGTGTCCCCCGGGGCTGTGCGGGGCGCTGCGCCGTCGGGTGTGTGCCACGCGCAACTTTCCACCACCGATGCCCGCCACTCCTCTTCCTCCTCCTCCTCCTCCTCCTCCTCCTCCTCCTCGGCCCTCCTGCTGCCCACCCGCCCTCGGTGGCTCCGGCGGCGACCCTCTCTTTCCCGGAGGGGACTTCGGTGGCACGGAAAGGTGTTAGGTGGTTCTTTGGGGCTGGAACGTTCCTTTAGTTTTCTTCTCTTGCAATGGGTAAAAAAGAAGGAGGAAAAAAAAGAGAGAGTGGCGACGTGCTCGGGAAAGCCGGTCTGCCGAGGGCTGTACAGAGGCGGCGGGTCTCCTCAGGTGGCCGCGAGCGCGAGCGGCGGCGGCTGGAGCAGTGGCGGTGGCCGCGGGCTTGCTCGGGCTGCCGTGCGCCGGGCGCCGGGAGGCGGTGTCAGCGCCGGTCTCCTCCTCCTTCCTCCTCCTCCTCCCGCCCCCGGCCCGCCCCGCAGCCCCGAGCGCAACGCTGCAGCGCCCGCCTGCAGCCTAGAGGCGCTGCAGGACCGAGTGCCAAACCGATCCGGCTGGGGGACTCGGCGACGAGAAGGACCTGGACGCCCAGCTTCTCAGCCCTACTGGGCGGGGACGCTGCAGACTCCACCCCCGGGGACCAAGCCGGCTCGGGGACTACTCGGAGGCGGACCTAGAGGTGCAACCTCGCAGCCAGGGTGGGCGGGGACTCTGCAGGCTCCAGACCCCACCCCCGGGGACTAAGCCGGCTCGGGGACTGCACGGAGGAGGACCTGGCGGTGCAGCCTCGCACCGGGGTGGGCGGGGACTCTGCAGACTCCACCCCCAGGGACCAAGCCGGCTCGGGGACTGCACGGAGGAGGACCTGGAGGTGCAGCCTCGCACCGGGGTGGGCGGGGACTCTGCAGACTCCACCCCCAGGGACCAAGCCGGCTCGGGGACTGCACGGAGGAGGACCTGGAGGTGCAGCCTCGCACCGGGGTGGGCGGGGACTCTGCAGACTCCACCCCCAGGGACCAAGCCGGCTCGGGGACTGCACCGAGGAGGACCTGGAGGTGCAGCCTCGCAGCCCGGGTGGGCGGGGACTCTGCAGACTCCACCCCCGGGGACAGAGCCCGCTCGGGGTCTCTGCGCCGCGGAGGAGCTGGAGGTGCAGCCCCGCAGCCCGGGAGGGCGGGGTCCTGCAGACCCCACCCCCGCGCGCACGGGGCGGCCAACCACGGTCGGGTGTCGGCCGCAGGTCCGCGCCGTGCCCAGCGCCCCGGGGATGCGCTCGCCGACCACCGAGCGCCGACCTCCGTCCCTCTCCAGCTCTGTCCTCGGGGGTGCTCCAGCCTCCGTAGCCCTTAGAGAGGACGGGGCTGGGCAGCCAGCGAGGGCGACGAGCTCACCTGGGGTCTCCGAGCAGCCGAGGGGGAGCCGCGGGGGAAACTCCCGCGCGTTCATGCGCACCACGCCCCGGGGCCGAGTCCGTGCTCCCGCCGCCCGCTCCTCTGGGGCCCCGCGTTGCGCTCGCGCACCCCATCCGCGAGTGCCCGATCCCGGTAGACCAGCCGCTTCCGGCCCCGAGCCCCGGGCGACTGCGTCGGGACTTTACGCCGCGGCAGGCCTCGTCATCGGACTTTTCTCGGCGTCTTACAGAATAACGTGTCACATTTATTTTGAATCACACGGCGATTTTTAAGTCATAACAAAATTCTGACGTTACTCTTGATTAAAAGCCAACTCGGTCACTGCTGCCGGCCCGTTCCAGAGGCGCAGGCCGGCCCGGCGCCGGGTGCCCAGGGCGCGGGGACTCCCTCCGCAGCGCCGGGGACCGTGCGCGGTCGCGGCCGCGGTCCGCGCGGCATAACGAAGTCGCGGTCCCTGAGCCGGTTCTTGGGGACATTAAGTAGCCTTTTCAGCACCGCAGGGTCACCCCTGGGTGAAGCCAGTCTCCAGCAGAGAATGCCAACGAGAGACCCGCGCACAGAGCTCGATTCAAAAGCTGCCAGCCGCCAGCTACAGGGGGTGGGGATGGCAGGTGTGTGCAGGGGCGCTCACGAGTGCGGACACACACACACACACACACACTCACACACACACACTCCGCGCCGCCAGTGCGCAAGCGCGCTCACACAGGCACACACAGATCTTTAAATTCTTTTATCTTTTCGTTTAGCCATGATCATCTTTTTTTTTAAATTTTTATTTATTTATTTATTTATTTGTCTTAAAGAGCCTGTCTCTCTTGTTTTCTCAGATGGTTCTCCTTTTACGTTGATGGTCTTCTAGGGTAGAGGTCCTACATTTTTTCCTCTCAAAATAATGTGGTTTCTCCCACTTGGCATTAACATTTAATTTCATTTGCATCTTATGAGTCACGGGGAGGCTAAGTGAGGAAGCTAATGCCCTTCTCGCTCTGTTCCCAGGCTGAGCTGGACTGACGTGCCCTGGGGATCCTACAGGCTTCCTTGGGGAAGTGTTTTCTTCTAACTGAAGTGGAGCCTGTGAATGGAACCGCGCCGGTTCTACGTTTGGCCTGCATCGCACGTTCTCTCTCGGACTCTGAGGTGGAAGTTGCCTTAGCATGGTTGTATAGGAAGCAAAGAGCAGAATGTCCGGTCCGAGCTGGAACGCTAACCTCTCTAAGCTTCTGCCCCTTACTTGCAGAAAGGCCTAACAGAAGTTCCAGTCTCACTGGATGGCTGTGAGCCATCAATGAGATCCCATAAGTCCCTGGCCAAACCCGGGGCAAAGAGCTGAGGCTTGGGCAGTAGACAGAGCCAACTGCTGGGAGATCCCTGATCGGCACTGAGACCTTGCAGTCAGACTTTAATGGCTTGTAGCGCGTAACTGTCGAAAGTATACCAAACTAGGCTTTATGAAGTACAGATTTAATGATGCACAGAATGCTGGAAGCAGCTGACTACATATACATGTTGTAGCGGACAGTTTCAGGTTTGCTGAGATGAACTTCCAGACCAAGCACAGTTATGGAGGAAAGGATTTACAGATCCAGAGGAAGTTCCACAATGGCAGAAGAAGCTGGCCTGCTTTCACAGGACCAAGCAGACAGAGAGAAGAACAAGCCAAAAGCCAAAACCACACAGCACACTTCAGGAACGCCAGCTAGGCACACTTTGCCTATCCTTAGATTGAAATCTGAAACCCACCACCACACCTTAAGATCCACCCAGTGACACAGCTTCCAGCCAGGTGGCTACAGAAGCAAACTACAAACAAATAAAAACTGAATAGATTGGGGGCCATGTATTCAAACCACATGTGTATTATGTACTTCAGCTTCATACATATGTATTTGTAGGTACTGTCAGATGTTTTCAGAATTCTTTGTAGAAAGGATCATGTCCTGGTTTAGGAGGATGTCTTGCTAAGTTATTTGGAATAGTAAATCTAAAGCCATTGTTCATATATTGCTACGGTCCTGAACATACTGGTGGAATACCTCTATATGAAGTAAAATAAAAATTTAAACAGGTATTTCATAGAGGAGTGAAGCAAGATGTTAAGAACACAGGAAGAGACAAAAGTTTGGAAACGCTCAGAGGACCTTAAATACAGTTTAGTTAATCAGCAACCTGTATTGAACACTTGCTATACGTAAGACAGTAGGGAACTTTGTCCAGGCCTGGTGATGATGGGTGGAGATGGTAAAACCAAGGCTCTGCACCGACCCTCTGCTTTCAGAGCTGAGTGTCTACCCATCCTGCTCGGTAGAGATGTGTGACTATAGCCTTATGCATGTGGAGGTGGGGTTTCACTTCAAAATAAATTCCTTCACACTGAATACAGCAGCATATACTAGCTGAGTGGGCCAGGAGCCGGCATGGGAAACGCAATTGATGTACTAGCAGTAAGAATTCAGAGTCAGAAATGAACAAGAGTAATGTAGTAGGAAAACAATTTTTAAAATATGTTATTTATTTGTTGAGAGAGAGCGAGGATGGGCACACCATGGCCTCTAGCCACTGCAAATGAACTCCAGACACTTGCACCACCATGTGTGTCTGGCTTACATGGGTTCTGGGGAATCGAACCTGGTCCTTAGGCTTCCCTGGAAAGCACCTTCACCACTGAGCCATCTCTCCAGCCCCAGTTGGTTTTACAGAGTCAGGAGAGTGGGCTTCTTAGTTCTGAAGAGGAAGGAGGCTGCCAGCTGTATCGGCATCACCAATTCTTGTGTTGAGATGGAGAATGTGCAGTAAGTCAGTGACGCTCATCAGAGCCTAGTCCCGCACCCCTATGGCGATGCCTTCCTATAACAGGCAAAATCAATGAAGCTTGGCCAGAGCGGAGATATTTCAGGTTACCCAAAACATAGGAAAAAATTGCATCTTGAGTATAGGAGAACACATTATCAACCAAGACAGTATAATTAAAGCAGTGACCTGATACGAAAGACAAGCTTCCTACTTACCATCTATTGAAATCACAAACCAGCACCCCTCTCCCCAGGATCTTTGTTCTCCTTTCAACCACTAACCCCATGGACATACGACAACATAGCCAGGTCAAGAATGTGTGCATTTAGAGTGAAGGTGACATTTCTCTTATGATTAACCACTGAGGATAAATACTTCACCAGAGATCATCTGGATGCTGGACAAGCTCCTCACTGGTTAGATCAGCATGCATTGAGTGCCTTCTCTATCTGACTACAGCTGTGTGCAATCCAAAGAAAAGCAACATGTCCAATGCGTTGGCTTCTTTTATCATAAACCTTACCAGTTAAAGCATGCGTCTAAGGATATTTTGCAAATAAATTTGTTAGCCCAGTTATGTATGTAAATGAATGACAAGTGGCAAGGAAGAGTTTTGGTTGCTAGAATGTGCACAGGGGATGGTGTTATGATGAGATGAAAGCATTACCCGGAACCTTCAGTTACTCCCATAGAATGGGAAAGGCATGAGTGCCTCCTACGTGCCACGGTGTGTGGAAATGCAGGTTGAGCTGCCCCAATATGAAAATCTGAAACCCTAAATGACCCCAAATCTCCATTTTCAATGCTGACATGATGTCAGAAGAAGAAAATTCTACATCTGACCTCATGTGACAAGTTAGCATCAAGACTCAGAAGCATAAATTTTTTTATATAATAAACAGATTACCTCCAGATTCTGTGTCCAAAGCATATGTAGGTCATAAATGACTTGGGTCCCACTACGATGCACGTATGCATGCATACTTGCATGCATGCAGTTACTCTAAATCTAAAAAGGGGTTAAGGGAGCAGGAAGTGGTCCATGCCTATAATATACCAAGACAAAGCTTACCATGGAGGTTTATGATATTTTAAGTCCAGGGAGATATCAGGATCTTAAGAAGGCTCAAAGATTGTATTTTTTGAAGTGAAATCCTGTATCAATTCTGGATCACAAGTTTTTAAGATAGTACATCATTCCAGATATCGATAAGAAGGACATATGGATATCTATTTCCCAATTTTTTTAAAAAAATTTTATTTATTTATTTGAGAGCGACAGACACAGAAAGAAAGACAGATAGAGGGAGAGAGACAGAATGGGCACGCCAGGGCTTCCAGCCTCTGCAAATGAACTCCGGACGCGTGTGCCCCCTTGTGCATCTGGCTAACGTGGGACCTGGGGAACCGAGCCTCGAACCGGGGTCCTTAGGCTTCACAGGCAAGCGCTTAACCGCTAAGCCATCTCTCCAGCCCTATTTCCCAATTTTTAATAGTCATGTTACTCATCAAATGAATACAATTTTGCAGCTCACGTCCCCTTTAATGCTAGTTAGTTGAAATATCACCAAGGCTCAGAAGGGCCAAACCTTTCCAAGTCTGTCGTAAACATCCGATTCTTACTGCAGCCTGTGCAATGCCTGGGCACCAAAGGACACACATGGCTCTTTCACTGGAACTAAAAACCCACTTATTCATTTTCCTTCCAGCCTCAGACATGAGAAATGAAGAAAGAATCTGGCTGAGCTGTTCAACTATGAGACTTTCTCCATATCAAATGGATGTCAGGAACTCAGTGTGTTAAATACTCATAACTCATTAGTGTGTTTTCAATAAGTACATTAAATTTAATCAAAAAATATAACAGACTGGGATTTGCAGGACACTGTGAGAGCTTCTCCTCAAAGGTCCCCAGATGATGTTAACTTTCCTCTGGGGCAAGTGGCTCTGCTAGATTTGGGAAAGGAGAGGGAGGCTCAGGCAGCTTAGAAAAAGGTTGGTGCCTGAAAGGAGACTTCACCTTTGCTCAATATTTTCAAGTTCCCCAAGACCTATCTTTATTTCTTTGTCAGCTATTATGCTTCTTCTGTTTTCTTACATCTACAATCACTACGTTAAAGAACAGGAGTTGGGCAACTACGAAATATGAAAATAATGGAATTTTTTTTTAAACAAACCAAATCGCCATGACCATAATGAGCTTCTGCAAAGCCGTATCAAGTGCGGGCCTTGGTAATCCACTCTGATCCTGCCCACTGTCAGCAAGGAGTCGGGCTTACATGAGTATTAGCTATCACTTCATGGATAAATGTATAATTCCTGAAGAGCAAAGAGTGTTTGTTTTAAGTATCCAAACAAGATTGATAATACTGACTCAAGGCTCATTGATCACATCATACAAGCATGAACCTTGGAATTTTAATGCTCCTCAGAGCCATTCGGGAAATTTAAACCATTTTCAATCTTTACTTAAAAAGCTGTTCTTTGTCTCCTAAGGCAGGCTTATTCTGCAGTCCAGCTGGTCATTTCCTCTTTCTTCCATCTATTCAAACCATGGCAGTCTCTTCCCTTTCCAACTCTTGCAGGCATACTCCCATGGCAGGGCCTGGGCTCCTGTGTCTGCAGCCCTTGGGTCACTTTTATTCTAGCCATTAGTAGCCATCATTCCATCCTCTCTACAAGGTGTTTGCTTCTACCTTACCTGCTCATTTAAGTTTTCCAAAAACAACAATTAAAAATTTCACTAACCCCCAGCTCCAAACCCCCATCTCCATTTTCTGCTTCATATTGCTCCCTATAATCCTTTGCCATAGAGTGTAATAGGTATTGAAATTATATATAGATATAGATATATGTATGGATGTGTGTGTGTATGTACATACACACACACACACACACACACACACACACACACATACATCCATACATACATATATTGATGATGAATGTTTGTCTCTTTATTTGGGTGAAAGTTCAATGAAGGCAGGTATGGATAATTGTCATTTTCTGTCTAGTCTTCTATATACAGCATATTCTATACAGCATATACAAGGTACTTGGAATTATTTGATTAAAGGACTGAAGAGTACATGAATGGGCAAATTAATCAGACTGTGAGATGATTAATAGTCTGATGGAGTTGGGCCTGTTTTGGCAAAATTCCCACAATCAGTCTGGCATCTCTCTTCTGTTTGTGGACTCTAGAACCTTCCAGCATAGTTAAACAGACCACTGAGAGAAACGGATTGCCTCATAGAACAGATGAAGTAAAACAGGTCCCAGGAGTTACAGACTTACCAAAATTCATATGACTTTGGATATTCCTCCTGTTTAATTGCAAATATACCTCAATCAAGTACAGCAAATACACAAGACACCCTGTATCTTTTAAGTTAAATTCTAAAGATAATAAAGAATCTGGATGTGAATCAGACAGCATTCATCAATTTTAAGTACAGTGCATTTATCCAAACCCTTCAGAGCAAACATTCTCAATAATGTTCTGCATAACATTTCACTAAGGCAAGATTATGGATGTGGTAGCAATATTGCAAAGTCTACAGACTTAGTTCAGTGTTTAAGATTTTAAACTTCAGTGTTCTTTATACTTTGTTCTTTATGGGGAAAATTTGGCAAAGTTATAATTCTGAGCAATGTATTCCACAAACACAGATGGTTCATAACCTATTCAGCTAAAAGTGGCATAGGGCACACATTTCATTTCATTTAATGTCCAGCATTTCAACATTCCTTAGAGATGCTTAATATTACTTATCTTTGTAACAGCAAGAAATTCCCTCAGTGATTACATATCAAGGAGGGAAGCTTGCAAGAAAATACAATACACATTAAAACAGCAATGCAGATAAGGATTTATAAAAATCTGCATGGTTTTATTGAAATTGACAGAATCATTGATTTGTTCTAGCTAGCAGGAGGTAGAAAAAAATAAATTCTTACTCTAAATTTTTATTCAAACAAGTTCATTGACACATGTGGGAAGGAAATGATTTGTCTTATTATAGAGAATAACATCCACATTGTAAAGGGCAGCATCCTGTGCAAGTGCAGTTGTAGTTAACAGGCCAGTTAAGAAGCATCTCCAAAGAGCACAGGTGTCAATTTTTCTGGACTCAAGGACACGTGCAAGCAAGGGTATTTTGGCAGGTTATCCCTTGGAGTTCTAAGGCAGAGATGAATACTGAGTACCACATGAAAGGAATGCCCATGCAAAGTCAAAGAATTACCCAGTGGCAGTGACAGAACTGTGTGTGGAGTGGACATGCCTTTGAGCGTGATGAGAAGGCAGGTTTGGTCAGTCAGATCTTTTCCCTCACAAAGAAAGGTGACCCATGCTCCATGTTTATGTAGTCCTCCCTGATACCTGTCATACTGCGTAGTACTTACACAACTGAAAACTCTCTCCTGTGACTGTTTTGAGGTGGGTCTTTCCATCTGTGAAGATTGCATGTAAAATGCCCGCATCCATAGATCCAGCATTTATGATGAAGCCTCTTACACAGTCCCGAGCTGGTGGAGGTTTTCAGAGGCAAGGGAGTTGTAGCTCATCTCCGGGTCGGGTCGGGCCTTGTGGTTAACTAGTCCAGTCCGCTTGGAGTTCAGTGCTAGCTGGCTCATCCTCTTCTCTGTCTCCTTTTACTGCTGATACACGGAGGTGTGAGCCTGCTGCATTCTCTACTTTTGCTGCCCCACCATTATGAAGCCTCATCTCAAAACTGTAAGCCAAAGTAAACCCCTTTCTCCCGTGTCTGCACTGGGTCAGGGCTCTTTTCCCAGCAAACAGAAGGTATCTGCCGTGCCACCCACACTAATTCCTGCTAGGAAATTTAACATAAAAAGGGTTTTCCTTATACTGATCTGCCCTTAAAGTTCAAAATGGCCAACTACTTTCTTTATCTTCCACCTTTTAATGTCTTTTATATGTTTTGTGAAGACATTTCATGTTGAGTTGTATAAGAAAGCCTCCATAATTTATGAGTGGAAGCATGAGGAGAAAGTATATTGTGGCCTCTGTGCCAATGAAATATAGGATATCCAAAGAGATGAGTCATGGAGCAGAGAGTATAATAGAATAAATTAGCATATTTTAGAATATAGACCAAGTACATTAGTTCTCAATATTTCTCTGCTCCCTCCTTTTTTATTTTTTTTTCCTCTTAAATCAGGAAGGCAATGTTTTAATGTTTGTATAATCCCAAACAGACACCAGAAGTCTGTCCTCCAGCCAGGACCTTTTCATTATGGTTTTGGTAAGAGTATATTGTTGGCTGATAGCACAAAAACCAAACTCCACCAGCTTAACCACAGAAAGTGAAAAAAAGCAGACCACTTGTTGCTTTAAGAAAGGACAGATTCCAAAAGTACGCCTATGTTTAGCAAGAGCAGGCCCCCACCCCTGGAGCAGAGGCCTGGAAGCTCTTGTCCCTTTCCATACCTCAGCAACACAGGCCTTTCCTCCTCTCTGTTCTGGATTTCCTCTGCTGCAGACCCACTTCCCCCTCACTGGCAAGTCAGTTTCCTGCAGGCCTGAACCCATATTCACAGGATTTTAAATTGTAAAGAGAGACCCTCATTTATGAAGACAGGTTGATTGGCTCCTCCCATTTTTCAAACAATTTACCAGGAATAAGAGGATTGTATCCCCTTCTTTCTTGTAAACAAATATCCAACCAGAAGCAACTTACAAAAGGAAGCGCTTGTTTAGTCTTACTGTTTTTAGGGAAACTTTCCTGTCAGTGAAAACACGAAGCTGAGTGGCCCCCATGGGAGCAGAGCCTGGAAGAAGAGAACAGGAAGTGGAATGTTGCTGGCACAAGTTGCCCCACCCACAGCTGCTGGTGGGGAAAAAAAAAATTGTTTATTTTGGTTTACAGTTTGTCCCCTCCACGATAGCAGGGGGAAATGGTAGAGCAGGAGCTGGACATCATCTCTTTGCCACACCAGGTGGCAAAAAGCAGCAAGACAGTGAGGTGGTGGGGAGGGGGCTGAGCACTGGCAGCAACTGCCCAGGCCTGCCCTGGCCAACGCGCCTCCTCCAGCCAGGCTCCACCTCCTGTACTGCCATCCTGGAACTGCCCGCTGTGCCCGCCAGGCAGGTAGTGCTGGGGAAGGACCAGGCCAGCTGGTTCCTCCCCAGGGGTTAGATGAGCACACTCGCTGTATTACTCTGAGCAGTTGCCTATATCACGTTGGGGACGAAGGCAGGGATTTTAGGATGGGGAAAGATGTAAGGGCCAATAGTCAACTGTAACTATTGAAATGGTAATTACAATTGCCGCGGAAGGGGCAGGCCAGAAGCCATTGGGCGTCTTGCTGAGTCCCAGCTGGCCAGAGACAGGTCGCCAAACTTTAGCTAGACTCGGGAAGTTCCACTGGGCCTTTCAGAGCCCAACAGTAACCAAACATTCACAGTCCTGGAGCTTATGAGGGACACCTAGTTCAAACTGACACCTGGGTCAGGCAACAAAACCTCTCAGCCCAGCCCCAGAAGTCCACTTCCTCTAGCAGGGTTTCACCTCATGAAGGAGCCCAAACTTTCTGAAAGAGCAAGGCCGGCTGGGCGCCAATTGCTCAAACACAACCAGGATCCAGTACCTTGCTTGGTTGGCCAAGAAATCAGATGCGCATCCCTGCAGCCAGGCAACAGGTGAGTACTGTACCATAGAACCACAGGTAGCACGTACCAAGAGCGCTTCACAATGAGCAGAACCAAACCCGACACATCCAACCCATTTTCCTCATAGTGTTTGTTGTATTTGTTTGTTTGTTTGTTTTGGGTTTTTGAGGTAGGGTCTCACTCGAGCTTCAGGCTGACCTGGAATTCACTCTGCGTTCTCAGGGTGGCCTCGAACTCACGGCGATCCTCCTACCTCTGCCTCCTGAGTGCTGGGATTAAGGGCTTGCGCCACCTATAGTGTTTTTTTTTTTTTTATGACACATAGGCACAATATGCCTGTCTGTCCAGACTGCAGCAACAGAACCTTTTATTTAGCAGAGAGAAAAGGAAAATAATTACTTTGCATCTAGGAAACCTAATTTCATTTTCATCCTTTCCCTTTTAAAGGACTAGGTTAATGACTCAGGAGAACAAGAAAGCCTTATCTGTAGATACCAGCTAATGTTCTCTCTTCTCATTATCATATGCACTAATTCCACGGGCTTAATGAGTCATTGTTGTTATACTACACATAGACATAGATGAAATTGACAAAATAATCATTTTGAGGTGTTTGCAAATATAGGTATTTCTCTTCCATACAGGGTCAATATAAAGGACCCTGAGACAATCTGGGAAAAAAAAAAACAGATTTTGAAGGTGAGCACTATGTAAAATACTAACTTCCACTTTCTTTGCTACGTTTCCCCCCAAGGCACATTTTCTATCAAGACAGCACCTCACCAGTCAGCTGATGTCCTTGCCATTAGGAATGAGAAAAGTAGAAAAGTAGCCAGAAATTCATATTGGGCTATTCTTGTTGATTCATGTAGCCTTGATTCAAGTCTGTTGGCAGTTTTCAGTTTCAATTGTTATTGAAACAAGTGCTGTGCAAAAGTATCAGGCAATGTAAGTCAATATTTAAGTCTTCTTCCAAAAAAAAACAATTGTCAACTATTCAAGAAAGTCAATTTTAAGGAAGTCCCTGCTCACTCCATTCTAAGTCTATCTTTTTCCTTTATCTAACCACAGCTACCTTATCTGCCTCCCTTCCTTTAAATAACTAGACTTACCTTTACTCCAGCTCTCACTAAGTACTGTTATCTCTCTGCACAGCACCAGTTATCTAGGACTGTGTCTGTGATGTACTGCTGAAGGGTCTCTTCCTCCAGTTGCCTGTGCACACATGCAGGAGCTGTCCTCCACAACAACTGTGAATATGTCAGACGTCACTGCCTCCAGGAATTCCAAATTTGCAGCTGGAAACCAAACACAACACAATTATCCCTATTTAAAATAACAGATTGCCACACATTAAAAAAAAAAAAAATCATTGTTTAGTTTGTTCCCTGAGAGGTTTTCTTAGTTTTGTTTTTTGAGTACCAGTTCCATGGAAATGACCTAGGTCATTACTAACTAGCCACACACGGTATTTGTGAGCCTGAATAAAGTGTCAGGTAAATTGCACGTAAATTCTGACTCATCCACGAAAGATCTGCATGACACTGAGAGACTCACTTCACCTCTCTGTGAGAGCTTTCTCCAGGAAAATAAAACGCTGCGTGCTCTGTGCAGAGAGCATCCTGAGTGATGGGGAGGTGGCTGTCTCTTTGGGTCCTTCATGTCTACATCATGCAAAACTTTGATTATGTTTCTGGATCTGTTGTGGTATCATATGTGTTCTTTTTCTTTACCATAACACTTCCTCTGAAAAATGATCATAAACTTTGATGGAAAGATCGTCATAAATCTACTGTAGTAGAGTGGGATATTAGTTAGCAATGTCCACCCAATGACAGAAATATATTCAACCAAGGATAAGGACAGTGATGAGTAGGGAACATAGCTCTGGATCAGGAGGGGTATTTTTGTTTGTTTGTTTGCTTTGTTTTATTTTGCTTGTGGTTTTTCAAAGTAGGGTCTCACTCTGGCCCAGGCTGACCTGGAATTCACTGTGTAGTCTCAGGGTGGCCTCGAACTTGCATTGATCCTCCTACCTCTGGCTCCTGAGTGCTGGAATTAAAGATGTGCACCACCATGCCCAGTTTAGATCAGAAGTTTTAATCTCAGCACGTAACACATGAAAACTGTGTGAATTCAGGGATGAGAGCTTTGAAGTCCCACTCAGTTATTAATTGTCTGCACATACCTTCCCAAGTCACTGACTCTAGCTTCCTCGTCTGCAGAATGTAGTTAAGGGTAGCTGTATTCTTGCCCTGGAGTTAATGGTAACTTTATATTTACCTCGTCATGAGGGTTAGATCTACCAAGAGACACGAGTCATGTGAAGAGCAGTTTCTGGATAAAAAGTGGCTTTCATCATTCTGCTGGTTGATTGATCTTGTGGCCTTGATCTTCCTGAGCTCCTTAGACTTGAACTATACCTAAGAAGTTAGTGAGCTTGGGTTGGAGCATCTCAGTGTTTAACGCATGTGGGACCCACGGTTTGATCCCCAATACTGCAAAAAGAGTCAGAGCAGTGAATGGGGAACTCTTTAGAGGTCTTCATATTCTACATGGAATTCCTGGTGTCTACATATACTCTTTCTAGAAGTGGATAGAAGCCTTAATGACAATATTTTTGGAGAGCAAACTCCTTTTCATATCAATAGATTTTTGGTGACCCTCAGCATTTCATACATGCAGAACATTTACATATAGGACATTTATCATCAGGGTCTACCACTGGGCTCTTCTCTTCATTTTCCAGATTTCTGTTAGTCTTGACACCGGCAGACAGACAGACAGGGAAACACACCATTCATTTGACTATGTCTCTTTTTTATCCTTGAAAATCTCTGCTAAAGTCATTTTACCTTCCTTCCAATAAAAAGTGTTGTGAAAGCAAGAGCTCTGAAACTCTTGACCCTGTCATGACCAGTTTCACCTCAGCACCTCTGGTTTCACACCTGCGCATTCTCTCAGCCCTATGCTCTAGTCACTGTTTCCTAAACACACTGCGGCAGGCTTTCTCCGCTGGGCCATCCATTGCGTAGGATTCCCTCAGTCTGAAACCTGCCTCCCATTCCCATGCCTCTGTTTGCTTGGGATGAGCCTACTCAGATTTCAAAACCCACCTCACAGGTCGATTTGCCTTTTCAGCCTTCCCTGCTTCCCCTAGGCAATGTTAGTCATCGCTGCGTCTGTGTTCCTACAGCTCTGGCACTCAGCTCTTTGATATATGTATCTGTTTACAAGTCTGCCTCCTCTTCTTAAACAGTGACTCCTTACAAGGGATGTGCCGCAAGTCTGGAGTCAGACTGTCTAGTTTACAAACACCCGAGTGAACACATAGTAGATGAATGAGTGTGAGGAAGCGTCTTTACCTCTTTAATCCCTAGCTTTCTCGCCTACAAAGGGAGCTACTGAGCTCACGGTAATGAGTACTGAGCTTACAGTAATGACAAAAAAAATGACAAAATGCATGGAAGGCTCCTTCCCCAAGGTTTGGCACAGAATAAGGATTCAGAGAATATTAATAGAAGAGAGGACAGTAACTATGATGGGGAAGATGCTAGGGCAGGGGAGGAGAAGATGTGACACAAAAAAGGCTTCTTTTCTATTTTTAGCTCCTGGGCCACTTCCCAGTGTCTGGAACCCAATGAGAGCTCAGTGCCTTCTTATTGCATGAATGCTTGGCAGTACCATGGGTGACCTTATAACAAAGCCAAGATAACTAAAACCAGCCTGTTTTCCATAGCTGAGTCAACAATGTTGACTTAAAATTTGGAATGGCAGACTCTCAGAAGAGCAGGGAAGGAGGACGATAACGGAAGGACTAGGCCAAGTACAGATGAAGTTGTGGTCCTTCACAGCTTTGCGTTAGCATCTTGGTTATTTTTAGTACCAGGAACTGACACATTTTGCTTTTTATTTTTAAGAGTGAGGATGTGAAAATTCCAGGTCTGGAGAAGGGTCCCGGTGTTTTTGCATCATTTTAGGGTCTAAGGACGTTCAGAGAAAAACACCTTAAAGTTCTACGGAAGCCCACGGCCAGCAGCAGCCTAGGGAGGGACTGCAGTGCAAGTGGCCTGCAATGGCCATAGCGTTCATGGTCAGGAAGGCCCAGGAAGAAAGTCAAGGGCAGGTTTTCTGTATTAAGGGAAACGAGGACTTGAAAGGTCTGAATCCTTAGGAGTGGAGGCACAGATGAGCTGGAGGGCACACTCAGAAGAGATTTCTTTCTGCCGGTGCGGAGGTGAATGGTGACAGAAGATGGTTCCCCTGGACGTGAAAACAGGGAGGTAGTGGGGAGAGTGAGTGAATTTACTTCAAACGAGAAGAAATGCTTTCTTGTTTTATTACAAAACGGATTCTCCCCCGTCCTGAGAAGAAACACAGAAAGCGAAACCAAAGGCAGAAACAAAACAAAATGGGAAAAAACAGAAAAGGGCAAGTAGGGTTCTGCCCTCCCCGCAGCCCACCTCCTCCTCTCCTGGCTCTCTGGGCCTCCCTCCCTCAAGATGGATGGTCAGCAAGCAGGCCACCGGCAGGAGATGGCTTCTCCTGGAAGACGTGCACGTTGCCCTCTGCTGCCCAAAGCCTTGGGGGCCCCCAGCAGCTCCAATCCGCAGGTCCCAGCCGCGTCTGAGCCAGCGTCGCACGGTGAGCCCGGTCACTGTGTCCTCGCTCTGCCTTGGCCTTCTCCAAGGCCCAGCAGGAGTTGGCAGGGGTTCCCAGGGCCTGCACCCCACCACCTCCGTCCTGATGAGCAGAGCCACTTCTGAGCCCCGAGCCACGGTCCTTCCTTTCCCATCAGACCGAGCGCACCTGGGGGTTCTCCGCGGCCTCCCAGCTCCCCGGGGCCCGTCACCTGCCCTCACCACGGGAACTTAGGAAGGCGGCCTGCTGCCCGCATCACCGCGGTCCCTGGACTGGTCATGTGGGAGCAGCGGGGACTGGCCTGCGCAGACAGAGCACCCACGCGGCTCTCCAGACCTGCGCGCAAGGGCGAGCACCGCACCCCACCAGCGGCAGGTCGGCCAACGCGGTCCAGATTTCAGGTTTGTGGCCCACCCATGCTCCTGACAGCCCTATTCTCCTGCTTAAACCCAAAAGTTAACAACTCCGCCAAAGAAAGAACAGAAACCCTGCCTTGTCTTCCGGACCGCCTTGTGCAAAGGACCAATTTTCCGTCAATACCCGAACCTGCCAAAGTGCTGACCCTGGTTCTCCCTGGAAGGAGTTTCTCAGCAAGCAAGAATGTGTCTGTAGTTCCTGCAGAGCCTCACTTAGAACGACTGTTCTGGAAACCCGGAGGCCGGACTGTGAAATGCATGACGCTAAGACCGGGTTGACTGGGCAAAATTGGAGAGCTGCTCTGTCCCCGGCTTCTGAAGACCTGTCTCATATTTAGGTGAGAACTCTGGGCGTTGCATAATTGATGCATAGGAAATTATTGAGTTGATGTGGGACACAAAATCATATGAAATCCTCGGGCCATGCCCGAAGGGAAGTATGTCATTCCCTGTCACTCAGGAGGAAGAAGGGCTCCAGCTCTCGAGTGTATGCGCCTTACACAGTCCGGTGATAAAATACAAGCCCCTTTCAAGCTATTCGAAGGAGACCTTCAGGTGGCGGTTGGGATTTTTAGCTTAGTTAAAGCAAATAAAATACTGAAGAGGGAATGAAATCAAACTTGTTGAAACTTGGATTTGCAGAAATATAAGGCAGCTTGGAGAAGATGAATTCAGGTGGAAAATGACCTTTTTATCATGTTCGGGAAAACACTAGAATGTCAAGTGAACTGGAGGAAGAAGATTTATTACCATAAGATCCACAGTGGAGGAATTCCACGTTTGGAGTCTTTCAAGTCGGAGAAGGACAAACCCAGTGCTCGGGAGGTGAGCAAAAGCTTGGCCCTGTCCTCAGGACTCCAAGGAGACCCGAGTGGACAAGAGCGGGTGGCCCAGGTCTGCATCGAGCCCCGGAGTTTTCTGAAACCCTCTGAAGCTCCACAGACAAAAGTCTTCTTTATGAGAATATTTGTACCAGGTGTATTGTATAAGATCAGAGACGGACTGACATGTGCATATATATCCTTGCTATTCCAAACAAAAAAGTTATCTCTTCTACCTTCCTTATGTCTTTATGTGTGTGTGTGTGGGGGGGGGACTGTTTTCATATGTGTGTGTGCACATAAGTGTATCACCGATCCAGAGAATGGCGGAGGGGAAAGAAAAAAATTAATCACATTTGGTAGTAAAATTAAGTTACATGTTTTACATTTTAAAGTCCACACCCAAGTTCAAAGGCTCATTGAAAGTACAAACCCACCTCCTGTAGCTAAGAGTTAAAAATAGCTCCATTATAAAGGTGGAGAAATGAGGACAGGAGAAGTGATTTGCCCAATGCGCTCTTCACAATGCCAAAAGACCTTTCCCAGCAGGCCACCAACTTGAAATACATCCACATGGTGCTGAACATAGCCTCTTTGCTTTGCTTGATGATTTTCCCTCTTTTTTCAACTTTTATACTTAAATTTCTATGAATATTCAGCATCGTTTTCTTCTTTACTCCTCTTCCTTTTTTATTTTAGCTTTTAGCTTACCTTATAACTATTAAACATAACTTAAAATTTATACTTTATTTTATTTTACTTTTTTTTTTTTGAGGTAGGGTCTCGCTCTAGCCCAGGCTGACCTGGAAGTCACTCTGTAGTCTCAGGGTGGCCTCAAGCAGCGATCCTCCTACCTCTGCCTCCCGAGTGCTGGGATTAAAGGCGTACGCCACCACACCCAGCTAAAATTTATATTTTCATGTCGGTGTGTGTTTTCTGCTCCAAAGAATGTATAGTTAATGACTGTAGGGAATGATTTTTGCAGAGTGGCCGGAGGCTTTTCTTTGCTTAACCTCAGTTCCTAGAACAGTGCTGAGCAAACCGTGGTCCTAAAACGAATACTAGTAAATGAGTGCACCCAAGAAGGAACGCTTACAGTTATCCATTTGGATCTAATTGTCATCTTTTAGCTTCTAAAGTTTGCAAAGGAGCGCTATTTAATTTCTTAGGAGAAAATAATAAAGATCATTGCAGGACCCTTGACACTTGGTGGAGAAGTGATATTTTTTCCTTGTTTCCCTTCTGCCTTTCTGACTTGTAGCCAACCATGTGGCTGGCGTTTGGAGTCTCATTCTAGATTACCAAGTGGCACTTCTGCTAAGGGGGGAGAATTTTTGTGTATCTTACATGCTTTTTCGCTTCCTATTCCCTCACCACCTCCTTTGTGAGTATAACCTTCAGGAAATGTCCTTGCCTCCAACCTGTCAGGAATGTGTTTTTCCTGGAGCAATGCCCTGCACTAAAAATCTTTCCAGAACCGATGCCTCCCCAGTTCTTAAATTTTACCTAACCCTCTGCATATTCCCTATGCTATGTCTTTTCCTTAGTGTTTTATGTTTTTAGAAAAATAGATTTTTAGCTTGTTAGAATCAAGTAGTCTTGGAATTAGAAAGCCTCCCAGTGTAGCTGCTCTCCCGATCCAGCAAATCATTGTGCAGCATTGACAAGTGAGGAACTGGGTAAGAGAGAATCCAGACTCTGGACAGAAGACAGATGTGATTTCTGCCTTTTATGAATTGTGTGACTTTGGGCAAATTACTTAACCTCTCTAAGCTGCAGACCCTTCATTAGAAAATGACAAAGTTGTTCCCATCTTCTAGGGCCACTGTGAAGACTGAGTGGAACTTGCAGACAAAGCACATTGAATGACTCCTTGTCAGTCGTCAGCATTAATAGATATTAGCCGTTAGTGGTAATGACCCTGATAAATGATCTTTCGGAGTCCACTTCAGCGCCTTAGGTGCTGGAGAAGGAGACAGCTGCCTTCCTCATGCAGGTCCTTCAGAACACACAGCTCGAACCGTCATAATGTCCTTCCTAATTACAACAAACTTACTTTATTATTGCATCCACTGGTCTCTAGTGTTTACTTGGACATGATGACATTTAACTTGTTAAGCACAATCATTTTCACCCATCCACATCTTCTCATGTCATAAAAATCTCCTACACCTTCACTTGTGGAAATCACTGCTGTGATTTCCCATTCTGCCCCTCACATGACTCTTCTCCTTCTGATGATCTCTACTACACCTATGAAATTCATTATGAGTAACTCCTGAATAAGTTTAATTAGGACAACTTTTGTTTAATAGGTACAAGCTACAGCCAAGATCTGGCCCTATTGTTTTTAGTGGAAGCTAATATCTCAAATTTCTTAGCATTCTTTATACACAGTTGGCATCACATTTATTGTGTCAGCCACAAGATGGAACTTCGTGTCTTTTTCACATGAGAACATTTAAGCTAGGTTCAGCCCCTTTTGCACATAAGTAAATAAGAGTGGATTTAACAAAAAGGTGTAACTTTTATTTCTGTTGTCTGGCTAAGGCAACATTTGGAGACAGTGCCTTAGGCTGTCATTTCCAAATCCCCTCCCTTTGTACACATGAATGATGGCATTCACATGAAATACAAGTGTTCATGGGCACACCTGTGACAATTTATGATTCTCATCTACCTGTGGAAACTCTGCTTTTTGATCATTAGTGGGAAAAAAGTACATAATAAAAGGAGAAATGACTAAATCCAAAAGCCAACAGCCTAAGGCTTGTGAATGAGAACAGATGAATATTTTCATGATATGAGGGTACAGAAGGAGTTTCACAATGTGAAAAAAAGGAAACAAATATTATAGGAAGAATTGGAGGTATTTGACTTTATTAACACAAAAACATTCTTAAGATACCATGAAGAAAATGAAAGAATTATACCATTATTTTCAACATCTATAAAGGACAAAAGCCGGGCTGGAGAGATGGCTTAGCGGTTAAGTGCTCGCCTATGAAGCCTATGGACCCCGGTTCGAGGCTCGGTTCCCCAGGTCCCACGTTAGCCAGATGCACAAGGGGGCGTACGCACGCATCTGGAGTTCGTTTGCAGTGGCTGGAAGCCCTGGCACGCCCATTCTCTCTCTCTCTCCCTCTATCTGTCTTTCTCTCTGTGTCTGTCGCTCTCAAATAAATAAATAAAAAGTGAACAAAAAAAAAAAATTAAAGGACAAAAGCCTCGTATGTACCTGAATGCTAAAGAACTCTTATAAAATATTAAGAAATAATCAATAGTGAAATGGAAAAAAATCTTAAACATGTACTTTACAGAAGAACAAAAATCACATGAAAAAAAGTCCATTAAGAAAATATAACAAAACTCAATGAGAGAGGATTTGGCACACACAGAAGTTGTAAAAATTAAACAGACTAACAGTAATAAATGTGAGCTAGAGTTACAATAATGGAAACTGTATATTCTGCTGCTGTGAGGGCCGGTTGACAGAACCACTCTGCAATGCACTTTGGCATCACCTACTTGAATTAAACATAGGACTTCTCTTCGTACTTCATAGGATAGAAACTAAGATAACGAATGAGAAAACACAGTGGTATTCGCCTCTCATATGCAGTCCCAGGTGAAGGCTCCAGTACTGTGAGTGGCTTCCTCCAGAGTCATTTGAGGATTAATGATTTTTCTACCATGGCTTGGCTGGTCTCCCACTGTAGGCCATTTTCCAATTCTCCAATATGCTCCATCTGAGTTGCAGGCACACTGATGTCCCAGAATGTGGGAAAGGGAAAGAGTGTATGGAGAATGCTGACCTGAATGTTTAAGGCTTAGAGCAATAAGCCTCTTGCTTCCTTTACATTTTGACTTTATTAGTCACATAGGCATAAATGGTACAAGAAGGCTGGGAAATGTCTTCCTCAACCTTCCATTTTTACAACAAAAGGAAACATTTTACAGCAATGAGCAGTCTCCACCAGAAACTATAACACAGCAGTTTTGCTCCTAGGTACATTCATAGAGATTTGTTACTTAATATACACCAGATGATTCGTAAGACTGTTTCAATCACAGAAAAAAACATAAAAAATTCAATTATTCAGAAATAATTAATGTAATAATGTATTGCGTGTATAATAGAAAAGCATACAATCACAAAAGGAAGCTAATGGTGTGGGTGGATTTTACTAATTTTCTAAATGAAATTATGTCACAATGGTTTAATTTTCATAAAGTTAAAAAGGACAACATCTAAAAATACAATGTTGAGAGATGCGTGCATGAAGGGGAACCTGAATAAATGTAGGATAGTATAATCGTAAAAGTTGGCCTGCTGAGTAGTTGTCAATTGTCAGGAGGAAGGAGATAGAGACTAGTCCTGGCAGGACTCTAATTGTAACTGGTCAAGCTTACAAGAGCATTCTTCTGTTGTTTAAATATATACATAAAATACACAGCTACATATGCACATGAGAAATAGCAAAACATTACAAACCAAATTAAAAATAATTTTTAAAATACTTTACATTCAGTATGTAAGAAACTAATTAATAGTGACAGCTTCCTTGCAATACATATATCGAAACAGAAGAAAAATTATTGCTTTGCCAAGAAGATAGATTTAAAACACAGTTCTAGCCATTCTGGAACCAGGTTTCAGCAAATACACTTTGACATATTGAGAAAACAGTGTTCCTTCTATCATGTACTACAGTCTCTTTACTCTTTGTCTTGGTCTCAGGATAGGTTTCCCATTCTGTGTTTATCCATGGGCAAGCCATAAAACAGAGGGCACATTTCATTCTAAACACATAACCAGACCAAATTTCTAATTTTTTATTTTAAAATTAAGATTCAATGGACAGAATAGTGTGTTTCTCAAAATTTTACTAAATTGTATTTCCCCAAACTTTTCATAAAGAAACTAATCACTTTCAAATTTTTTGAATTATTTATTTGGTAGTGACAGACAGACAGAGAAAGAGGGAGAGAGAGAGAGAGAGAGAAAATGGGCACGCCAGGGCTTTCAGCCACTGCAAACAAACTCCAGTCGTGTGTGTGGGTCCTGGGGAATCGAGCCTTGAACCTTGGTCCTTAGGCTTCACAGGCAAGTGCTTAACAGATAAGCCAACTCTCCAGCCCAAGAAACTAATCATAGTAGGGCTATATCTGGAGAATACCCCCCCACCGAAAGTCAATTAGGTCCTGAGGGTAGAATTCACGTGAGTGGGGTAGCTTTCTGAGGGAGCGGCAGAGCGAGTCCTCCTCTCCCCCTCTCTCTGCGGGAGGAAACAAGAAGTGGGAGGAGGCTCGGTACACACCCGTGCATGTTGCAGACCGAATCTCCACGAGTCTGAGAAATGCCAGCTGTTGTAAATCACCTGCTCTGTGACACATTACCATAGCAGCGGGGACGTGACCCAGCCCACGTGGGTGTTTTCACCAGCTCCTTGACCACCCCAGGTGTGGAATTAGCCAGGCTGGGAACATCACAATGCTTTCCTGTCATCCTAGACCAGCGGTTTAACATCACCAAAGCTCCATTTTTTTTTAAATCTATAACAGAGAGGTTCTAAGAGCACCTTTTATTGTTTATTAAATGAAATAATAAATAATGATTTTACATAGGCTTATTTAATAGTTGAAGCTTTAAAATGTTAAGTTAAAACTTATGTATTCAGTCAACAATTGGTTAATAGTAAAATGTGTAGAAACGTCACATACTATGTGACCTTATATGGAATTGTTTAAAATTTGCTAATATGTGCAAAAGGTAGTTCTGACATTTGGTAGTCCTACCATGTAATAGGCACTCAATAAATCTTAGCTTCCCTTTATTGTGAGGTATTTGGAAACTCTGTCCCTGTCTCTGTCAGTATGTTATTAACCATGCGACTAGTCATTAGAGGCAGAGGTTGTAATTAGGAGGTAGAATGTCCTACCAGGGAAAGTCAATCTCTTCACAGTGTTGCAAATATTTCTTCAGAATGTTTTCTGTCTAAAGTTCCAACTCTGATGTGGTCAATGATTTAACTCAAATGGGAAGATTTTCAGCTTCTAGCTCTGCAACCCTGTGTAATAACTTATTTTGCTTTCTTTTGTTCAGGGTTAAGATGCTGTATGAAGCATTTTAAATCATGGAATTAGTACATCTTAGTCTTTGCAATTTATATTTGACTGATTCTTGGAACTAGTTGAAAGGTAGTCCAATCCCAGAGTAGTGAATCATGTGAACAATTTGGGCAATACTTTTTTTGTGTGTGAAAAAAAAATGTGATAAAATTAAGATTTTCTTCTTTCCTGTGGTTTGCAAAGAATCTCTGAAGAAATTTCCAGAAAGAAGCTCCATCACGGTTTAAGCAGTGGCAATATGTTTGAGGTAGTCTTAAAGATATTACCTCAACCCATTAAGTTGTATTGGCACCAGTCATGTGTGGCACAGCCATACCAGTTACTGAGGTACTGAAACAGTTCTATACTGCTTACTGAAAGCCACTTCCATGAATTCCATGCATGGCTAATCCACTTCCCTGTATGTGTCTGTGGAATCCAGGGTCAAGCTTTTGTATTATCACTAATGCAAGTTTGACTTGCTGGTGCCAATGCCATTCAATTTGCTAATCATTTTGAATATCACTACAGTCTTTCATATAATGTCACTACTGTCTGATAATTCATTTCATGTAATAGGCAACATTTATTTGGGCATTAAAGTTGGATAGTTTATATACCAACAATGATATCAGAGGCTGGGGACGTGGTTAAGCAGCTAAAGGCACTTGCTTGAAAATCCTGTCTGCCCAGGTTCAATTCCCATGCACCCATGTGAACCCACTGGTGGGCCATAAATATATACACATACATGCACGCCCATGTAATAAGTACAATGCAATAAAATATCTGCCTGAGATGAGTCAACCAGTAATTAGTAATTTTTAAAAATGACTGATCCCTCTGAAAATTCTTTGCTTGACTGGTTCTACATGCAACACACTTAGGACTTAATAAGTGTTTCCCATTAATAAACATGTGCTTTATTACTTATTGCAAGAGAGTGAGTAAGAAAGCCAAGGTTTCATAGAGCAAATTCTATGGCATTATAAGTTTGAGAACATTGTCATTTTACCTATGAAAACTTCATGGGATTCCTAGGTTCACTCAAATAGGAGGATAAATTTCTAGATGTCTACAAGACATATAGCTCAGATCACAGCAATCTGGAAATGTGGTAGAAGCCACTCTTTGCAAAACCACATAGGTATTTTTTGTTGTTGTTGTTGGTTTTTTTGAGGTAGGATTTCCCTGTAGTACAGGCTGGCCTGGAATTCACCATGTAGTCTCATGGCAGCTTTGAACTCACAGTGATTTCCTACCTCTGCCTCCTGAGTGCTGGGATTAAAGGTGTGTGCCACCACCCCTGGCTTTTTCCATGTAGTATTTACGCTCATTTACTCTCACAATTTCAGTTTTTCATTGCACCTCTTTCATCTTCTTCGTTACTGGTCTCAAAACAGTGATTATTTCACTTTTGTCACTAAGATTTCCAACTTATTACTAATTTTCTATTAGAGTCACATTTCACATTTGTATCACGTGATTACACATTCAGATTGAAGTGGTGTTTTACTTACATAAAGTCCAAAGAAGATGTGTGTTAAACATGGGGACATTTTGACTTTCTTTCTGGATCTGTTCTTTGTGTATATTTGAAAGAACATCTCCTGCGTTCTTCAAGGAAGAGATAAAAGAGAACACAAGTGATTAGAAAACACAAATGAAGGGAAACCCAGTAAGTAGCCAAAGTACTTTGGGGTTGTCAGGGTCTGCAAGGCCTACCAGCGCCTGGCACATTTGGGCATTCAGTCAGTAATCACTGGAGGAAGAGCCATTAGGAATGCCAGTGAAGGACTGAGGAAGAATCAGCAGTAAAATTGTGGAGCACCAGCTGGAGTTTGGAGTGGTGAAGGGTCTAGCCCTTCTGCACAGGACTTTTTAACATAGCAGTATTGAACAGTCAACAATATGCAGGTTGCAGGGTTATGTTGTTAAAAACTTCCTCATTTTTGATGAAAAATTATCTCTTAGAGCTTTGGGGTGTAGGTTGAGGATGTAGCTAGCTAATAAAGTACCTCCCTAGCTTACATGAAGACTTAGTTTCCGTCCTCGGTGTCTTATGAAACTAGGTGTGGGGGTAAACTCCTTTAAGACCAGCTCTTAGGAGGTGAAGGCAAGAGCACCAGAAATTCAAGGTCATCCTTAGGCTTATACCACGTTTGAGGCTGGCCTGTGTTGCATGAGACTCTCTCTCAAAAAATATTTAAAGCTGTGAGTGGAAATGACATCAAAATACCAAAGTCCAGACTGGCATACTGTTTCATACTTTGTGTGTGAAATGGTTAGTGTAGACGGATATGACAAGGAGAAGAACATGGAAACACAAAGGTCATTTTATATTTACCAAAAAAGGGGAAGTAAGTGCCTGCATAACGAGTTCTTCAGTACACCGTGGCATGGCCACGGCAATAATGTGGCTCTCAGCAGAGCTACGGGTGGGAAAGGTGAACGTTATCAGCCTGAAAATGGAGCCACTCATTCAAAGTACACACAGATGGGAGGTTATCAAGCCAGGGATTCTCATGGACCCATGACTGACAACAAAATTTACCACAAACACTCAGCCAGAACCACAACCAAAAATAAAAATACAAATACAAATAACTTCTGCAAAGACATACGCCCAGCAACTTCCTGTCCAATCTTGAGCTCACAGCACCCTGATTACCGATTCCTGTAGCCCAGGATATTCGTTTCAAAACAACTTCTCAGTCGATCTTTGAAAACCTTCATATTTCTTTTTCCTCTTGCTCACACCCCTTCCCAATACAAGGCTTATTTCTGGATAAATTCTTTATCTGTATAATTCCAATGATCTCATTTCTGAAATTACAAAATATAAAAATAGAATGAGATTAGTGCCTAATGAGCTTCCTTAATTTTTAGTTTTTTTTTTTTCCTCCTATTTGTGGTTCATTATCTGTTATTTCTGGTTTTGTGGTGCACAGTTTGACAGCATCACAGTTGAGCCATGCATAGTCCTCCATGGTGATGTTTAGGGGCTACACTCAAGTGAAGGCCTGGCTGCATTTAGAGGAGCCCTTTCAATGATGGCTCCCTAGTAACTTGGTGCTGGTTAGAGGCAAGAGTCTTCAGTTCTTTCCTGGGGGCGAGTGGAAGCCTTTTCTCTGTACTGCTTGAATCTCAGGCCTTGCAAGTGGTTTTACTTAAGATGAGTAAGCCTGAGTGCCAGATGGTCACAATAATGTCCTTTGTGCCTTAGCCTCTGAATCACACTTCTTTAATGCTGTATTAACACCCAGCACCGAGTGTAAGTGGGGGGAATGCTGGTAGCGGGACAGCCGATTTAGAAGTCACCGGGCGTCTGGTGGCCGCCCACGCCAGCAACCCCGCTCTGGCTCTGCTTGGGGCAGAACCATGCTTGCTCCTTCTTTCTCTTCAGTTGCCTGTCACTCAGAGTCTATTAATTTTGCATCAAGTAAAGGATCACATTTAATTTCTGCCACAAAACGGTGAGATAGATGATGGTTCTCACTTGCAGATGAAAAAGTGGAGGCTTAGCATAATTAAAGTAATTTGTATTAGGTGACACAGTTAACTAGGTGGCTGAATGCAGAATCAAACTCACCAGGGCCCCCTGGTTCCACTGAGTGAGCGCAGTGAGAGAAATCCGAAGAACAAAAAGAGTTAAAACACTGGGTCCTTGCTGCTCATTGTGTACAGTTGACTGAAAAATGAGAGATGTGGAGGGTTTGTGCTGGTGTTGGAGTCACTGCTGAGGACAGAGCTCCCAGCTCCCAGCCTCACACAGATTCTAATACACACATCATCACCTCCTGCCTTGTCACAAATCTAATTTACTTCCCAGGAACGTAGACACCTACTCATTCCCTTATCATTTAAGGCTATGAGCTATTGATGAATTCAAAGTTCTTGACGATTTACTCCTATATGAAAGATAATTGTCAGGCCAATTCATGGCTGGCTTTGACTTGATTAACACATTTCCCTCTGTAGGATATTACTGCCTGAATTATCTCACTTGAGATAATCTAGGTTATGTTACTCTGACAACCCCACATTGCAGGGTCCAGAATCCAGGAGAATTCATTTCTTCCTTAGACATGTTCAACAATTGTTGGCAAGATGATCTCATTGTAGAATAGACAATGGACATAGTGGATTCAGTCTCCTGCTTCCAGAAGCAGACCCAGGACTTATTAATTGTAAGGCCTATATAGTTTTGGGCAGCCTTTGGAATGTATGATATAAAATTTCGTATAAAGAACTATATGTACAGCTTTGAGAGGGAATTCTGCAAATGACAGGCCCTAAAGCTTGAGTTTTAGTCGCTTCCCAATACAGTGATTTTTCAGGTCAGGGAAGAAGTCCAAAGGGCAGTGGCTCAAGCACACACCACACTGACTATTCTAGCTTCAGTCTGGAGGAGACACAGCCCGCACAATGAGCTAGGAAGAGCTGTTCTTCCAAGGGAGTCATTGCTATGGTAACGAAGGAGCACAGGCAGGACAGGCCAGGATTTGAAGGCATATTGCATTACCTTTTATGCTGTGTTGTACCCATTTCATAAAAGGCCACTGCTGCCTCTGAATACACTGCAATCCTAAATTAGCATTTTAGGTTTTTCTCCCAAGGACAACACAAAGATAGGTAGAGATAATGTTTGTCCAAGAAATCTTAATTTCATATTCTCTGTTAAGTGGCCAACACATTTTTGTAAAAAAATATGTAGTAATTGTGCATATTTATGACATTTAACTTATATTTTGTTTTAATTCATTTGTTCCATTTTGTATGATTCATACATGCATATGATGTATTTTGATATTATTTTCCCAATGCCCTTTCTTATCTTCCTTCCCTTCCCATTAGTTACCACCCTTCTTAATCCCCATTAGTTCCATCTTACTCTCAGGCCATTTGTTTTTACTATTGAGTTAAGTTAGAGTTGCTCATCTTTATCAGACTAAAACATTGTTAGAATACTATGCTTTGCCAAAGCGTATGCCAGTTTGGGGTGGAGCATTCTCTGTAGAGGACTGCATCAAATCTTTGTTTTTGTATATTGAGTTTCAGAAGACTACCTTCTCTTCAGTCTTGGAAATGTGACATCTAAGATAGCTTATAGCCTTCTTATCATGATGCTCAGTCCACAGGTTAATGACGATGGCAGCTCCAAGTGGTGGTCGCAATGACGAACACCTGAATAATCTTGGAAATCCAATTCGGCTGCAGAAGAGAGTGCATGCATCACAGCTAGAAATCTGGATCTAGGTAGGATTGACTGGCGTTTTCTCACACAGAGGGTGGACCACTGCTTCTGACAGACAAGGAAGTGCTGATATGTTGCAGGCATACAACATGGATAATATCTGCAATATTATTTGAAAGACAAATCATCCTGTTCACTTGCAGTTGATCTGAAAACACAATTGTTGTTGTTCACAATGGGGTTGTTCCCATGGGAAGCGGAAAACCACTCTAAGTTGGAGATAGGTTTCACATCCCTAATGTCCTATGGCTACACCTAGTGCTATGGAGCACCACCCGCTTTCTGTCCACGAGGGCAGAGCTGACCAGGAGCTGCAGTTCACTGCTGCTGCCCAAGATCTTAACAGCTTATTGGCTCTACCTTTGGCTAGTCTGGGAAAGCATCAAAATTCCAAGTATGATTTCTACTGAATTTATATCACTTTTGTTAGAAAATCATAATGGAACCATTATAAGTTTGAAGCTTTTGTATCTCAAAAATTAATGTGTTTGTGTTCATGAATGAACTCATGTTTATCTCTCATAGCAGCGACCTCTTGCTTTCTCTGACACAATTCCTTTTACTCTCAACTATCTAGTCTAACAAAAAGGGAACTGTGGCTTGGATCATATTTAAAAGAATGACAACCATAATCACAAAATGTATTGAGGGCATACTAATATACTAAGGAATATTTAAATTAATGGAACTCAGCTACACTTTACAGCATTTCATCAAAGACAAATTACTCCCTCTGTCATTTGAGTTGGACTGAAATTTTATTGCCTAGAACATCAAAAGGGGGTTCTGGCCAGAATAATATTTGGGGAACTTAGGATGTCTAAGCTCTGCTTTGTACGTTGGCCATGTTGTGTGCTTGATCTCGTGGGGGTCTGTGTAGCAACTCTGTGAAAAAGAACTAATTTCTTTCATTTTATGGATAAGAAATCCGAGACCTGAGAGCCTATAAAATTTGGGGTCACATAGCACATATGTGATAAAGTTGGCCGGCCTCATTTAAGACTTCAGCAAAATCTCATTAACTACGTGGTTTTGATAGACTTCTGGTCCTGAAAAGCAGTGTGGAGAGGAAAAGAGAAGTAATTATGAGCTCTATATAATAATAAATGCTTCATTTCATGTAACTTAAAAATGAAAGTTAATCCTATGCTTAAAGAAATAAGAAAATAGAACAACTAACTAAATATGAAAAGGTAAAATAGAATCAGTGGTGGAAGATTCAAAACTCAATTTTCATTGAATTGACATCCTATGTAAATTCATTCCCAACTTTCTAAGCTATGATGTGGAAACCTGCTATTATAACACAAGAGTAAATGTGACAACTGGGTTTTGAAATATGGTTTGTAATTCCTGGTAGAGATAGGAATACTAGGGAAAAAAATTGTGAGATTTATTGCTGTTTCTTCATGCATGGAGAAGTAAGTGCAGATTACTTGGAATTTACCTTAAAGATCTGTGAATTAATGCCATAGCAAATTGTCTACTCTTCCTGGGTTCCTTATATTAATACGATGAGAACTATTTAGGAGGAAGGAAAGAAGAAAGATAAGTTAAAACCCACATGGCATATTTTATAAAATTAATCTCTTTTCTAATAAGCTCTACTCTCATACTTATTAAAGTGCCTGCTAGGTGGTTTGCTATAACTACAGATACTGTGTAGTAGAATGAATGTAGAAAATAGATTATTCAGATACTTGCTTCATAGAAATGCCCTTGTAGTCCACTTGTACATGCTGTCCGTGTAATTTCCATTCACTCAGTCATGCACACATATCAAAGACACTATCAGCTGTACTGTCTGCAGGATCCTCCTCCTTCTTAAGTGGTAATCATTTGGCCAGGGCTAAGTGTTCCAAATTTTCAGTGGGGATGTCTTCACACCAGCCTTATCCTGCTCATGCCTCACGCGTCCTCTTCCTCACTTCAGCCCAGGGCTGCATCATGCTTTAACTCTGAACATCTGATGTCTGTAGCCTTCACTGGTACACAACTGCCTTTCATTTAAATTCCCCAAACAGAGCTTTCATCTTTCAAATAACAGGGCATTAATTGATAAAGCAGAGTGCATTTTTGAGAAATACTTCCTATTGGTCCTCGTAATTAATAATTGCCCATTTAGGTAATAATATTCTAGAAGTATTTATTTAGACATTATCAAACCCTTTCAGAATTCATGATGATGTGATATACTTTAAAAAATGGAGGGCTGGAGAGATGGCTTAGTGGTTAAGCGCTTGCCTGTGAAGCCTAAGGATCCCGGTTCGAGGCTCGGTTCCTCAGGTCCCATGTTAGCCAGATGCACAAGGGGGTGCATGTGTCTGGAGTTCGTTTGCAGAGGCTGGAAGCCCTGGCGCGCCCATTCTCTCTCTCTCCCTCTATCTGTCTTTCTCTCTGTGTCTGTCACTCTCAAATAAATAAATTTTTAAAAAATTTAAAAAAAATAGAAAATATTGGTACATACAATAATTTCTTAATGATATCTTAAGAGAAAATATGGTAAGATATATAAGTATTTTTGGCACTTTTCCTTCCTATGAAGTAAACAAAAAAGGTACGAGGTGAAAATAATTTCAGGCAAACGTTTACTGAAGGACTTATAGCTAGCATGGAGTTGTGGCATTGGTAATTTTTGTTTAGTATTCCATAAAGAGCAAATACAGGCCTTTTTAATGAAAAGTAAAAGTGGAAAAACACACATGTCAAAAAAATTATTCCTGTCAAGTTTGAGGTTTGATAGCTATATGACTTCCTGCACATTATTAAATTAAGTCACTAGTTCATTTTTGAAAATCCATTTTCTAGGCAGTTCAACAGATGCTAGGTAGCCAGTTTTAAATGGAAATGCATATTAAAACAGTTCAGATTATTAACATGTAATGAAATGTTCCAGAATATGGAAGGGACAGGATGGAGTGGCAGTCTCTGTGTGTGGATTGTAAAAGTGTGTCAAGGACCATCTCAAAGAAGTCTTCTTACTTACTGGACACTTTCCTACGTGCCTGTGTATGGATTCCTTTGTATAACCACAGGACAATTCTGTAGGGTGCACATTATAGTAATCCCCATTTTAGGGCTAACAGGAATGAGGTCTCTAGAAAAGTATTTCAGCCCAGCGCTGGTAGTGGGAGGCATGCCAAGCTGTAGGCTTTGTTGGCTGAGTCCTCCCATGTGTCTGTTGAGTGCCCTTTCCTCCCTGGAATGCCCTTAAGCTCCTGCTTCTTTGTGTGTGGACGTGCTTGCCTTCAGGTTCCAGAACTCATGGGCCGTACCTGTGGCTAGTTCCTTAGCGGTGCTCAGCAGTGCGCCCGAGCTTCCACTGGGCTCTTACTCGGTTGCCAGGCACTCCTTCGTTGCCTGTGAGGTCAGTGGAGGTTCCCTACAAGAGAGCATCTGCTCAAGGCTGTGCTAAGGGAGGGATATGATTGGAAGGGCGGAAAGAGTGAATGAAAAGGGAGGTGGGTCAGGAGGGGGAGCTAACATTCAAAGCAACTGTCAGTTTCACAAGATAATAAATTTGGTTGCTCAGCCCACATAGACTATTTTATCCAGAGAGATCATATTAGAAACACTATACTTTAGAAAGCAATTTTTGGGTAGAAGAAGGGCCTATAGCAAAATATTGTTTGAAAATGTTTATTTTAGTGATGACCAAGTTTTTGCAGTCTTAGAAATTGTATCCCCCAAACAGTATCTTCATTGCATTACCCTTCTGGAAATCTCTTGTGCCAACCTATGCTTTAAAACATGTGACTTGCTCATCAGAGCACGAATTTCATGGGAGGTCTTTTTGTATCCCCTGTTGGAGACCTCAGGGAACACTGGGCTCCAGATGTAGCCAGTCACTCCAAAACATTTTTTTTCCCAAAACATTCTTTTGTTTTTTAAAATATTATTTTTTTTGAGGTAGGGTCTCACTCTAGCCCAGATTGATCTAGAATTCACTCTAGTCTCAGGGTGGCCTTGAACTCATGCCAATCGATCCTCCTCCTTCTGCCTCCCTTGTACTGGGATTCAAGGTTTGTGCCACCAAGCCCAGTTTAAAATATATATAATTTGTCTGTCTTTCTGTTTTCAGGTAAGGTCTCGCTCTAGCCCAGGCTGAACTGGAATTCACTTTGTAGTCTCAGGCTGACCTCACATTCCAAGGATCCTCCTACTTCTGCCTTCCAAGTTCTGGGATTAAAGGCATTCATCACCACGCCTTTCCCAGTTAAAATATTCTTATTTATTTATTTGTAAGCACAGAGAGAGATAGGAAGAAGAGAAACACAGAGAATGGGCACACCCGGGCCTCCACCTACTGCAAACAAACTCCAGATGCATGTGCCACTCTGTGCATCTGGATGTACATGGGTACTGGGGAATTGGACCCCAGTTGTTAGGCTTTACAGGCAAGTGCCTTTAGCTCTGAGCCCCAAATACTTTTCATTCAGTCATTCTTTCATTCACTAATTCATCAACTATGTATTAAAGTCCTGTGTGCCAGTAAGTGTTTTAGTGGATAAAGGGCTGGCAAATAAAGGTTGAAGAGGTGGTGTCACAAAACACAGCATTGGATGGAGTAAGAGCTTCATGGTTAAGGGCATTTCCTGTGCGAGTATGCAGGCCAGAGGGTTCCTGAAAGCCCAGCCCAGTTTGATCCCAAGGACCCACAACAGACACAAGACACATGGTAACTCCAGTCCCATATGGAAGGAGGCAAACACATCATGAAGGCAAGCATGTGAGCTACGACAGGAGCACATCCCATGCACTCAGAACACTCAGCAACACACAACATACAACACACACACACAGCAACTTACCACACCCCCACACACAAGTTACCACATTCACCACACACACACACATACACACACAACTTACCACATTGTCCACACTCAACACACACATACACACAAGCAGAACAGTAATTAAAAAAAAAGGCATAATTTCTTTTGTGATACCCTTTGAATATGTTTTTCCTAGAAATTGTACTGGGACATAATGTTAGCATACCTACAAAATACATACTACACTTAATGGAAACTGTAAACCATGGTAAATAATTTACACAATGCACAAAGTTACATAATTCACAAGTGAACAATTTATAGGAAACAACTGAGAATAAAGTCCATGTGCATGTCTTACTTCTGGACCATATTTTAAGTATGTTTCCATTTTTAAAAACACGCTGCAGGAGGGCTTGAGAGATGGCTGAGGGGTTAAGGCCCTTGCCTGGAAAAGGACCTCAGTTCAATTCCCTAGGACCCATGTAAGCCAGATGCGGAAGGCGGAGCATGCATCTGGAGTTCATTTGCAGTGTACGCCCATTCTTTCTCTCTCTCTTCCTCTTCTTCATTCTCTCTCTTAATACATAAAAATAAAATATTTTTTTAAATGCTGCATGAGCCCAAGACTCAAATACAGGTATTACTGCAGTATCTTCCCACTGCTCTTCCAGCATATTCTTTTAATACACAACTTTCATTAAAACTTATTCTGTTTTTGTTTTGTTTTGTTTTTAATTTTTGTTTGTGTCTTACCCCATCTTTGAGGCAGTGACAAATCACGTTAGGCTAGGTAATGTATGAGCAGCGCCTCTTCGCTTCTCACTGTTATGGAAGCTGGACATGGAACCTCAGCACCCTGGCACGTTCAGTGTCTGAGCAAGGTCTCATCTAACCTCCTGGTTGCCTTGTTCTTATGTGCCAAAAGGCAGAAAAGGAGATCAACATGGCATGAAGTTCCTTTTGAGAGGGAGTGGCCTCATTCAAGTGTATAGGACCTATGTAACCTGCCTCCCAAAACACCTGCCTCTTAATGGGAATTTATTTATTATTATTATTTTTTAAAGTTTTTTTTGAGGTAGGGTCTCACTGTAGCCCAGGTTGACATAGAATTCACTATGTAGTCTCAGAGTGGCCTTGAACTCATGGCGATCCTCCTACATCTGCCTCCCTAGTGCTGGGATTAAAAGTGTGCGCCACCACGCCTGGTGAGAATTTATTTTCAACATGAATGTGGGGGGAAAAATCATTCACACCATAACAGTTTGGTGCTTGAGTGTCTCTTTTATTCCTTGTGTTAGTGTTGGCTGTACACATTACATTATAGAGAGACAAGTTTCTCATGAGCTTAAGTACAAAAGCATGAATATTTCAAAGATGATCATGATATAAATTCCAAAAGATGTGAATGGTCCTTGAATTTCTTCCCTTTAGGTCAACTGACCAGTTTGAAGTACCCCATAAAGCCTAGTTTCTAACTGTAGTAAGTAGGCAGTTATAATTTTTTCCAAAAGAATAAAGACTTGAAGCAGAAATGCATTCATTACTGCAGCACATCATTGCTTACCAGTAAGTCCCACTTGTTTTGTGTGGGCATCGAGGACGTGGTGTGTTGGACAGGGAGCAGATGCAGACTGAGCGAGTGACTGAGATCATATGTTAGGATGGAATTTGTAAAGATCAGCTAGATATTGCTGGGAATTGTGAGTGGGTTGAAGAACATGCACACACACACAAAAAAAAATCCCTGGATTTTCACCACAAAGAGAATATGAACCGGATATTGTGATGTGGTATTTAAGAAGCCCCTGCAGAATGCAGGTCTCTGGCTATTGTTTTGGAGACCTGTCAATAAACCTGCATAATTGTGGTAGTCAGTTATACAGTAGGATCCAGAAAACAAGTAGACATTTTATTTCCAAGGCAGCCAAGTAGAAATTGCAGCACCGTAAGGAATGATTATGAAAAGGCCCATCATGAACTGGCCTACATTCTTGCCTTTATGAAAAATAGATGCATTACAGCATTAAATGAGAGATTGAGTTTGAATTATTGGAATGTGATGAAAAAAATCAGAAAACTGATTTAGGCTTTGAGCACAAAGGCAGTGGCGTTTGCTGTGCTACTAATAGCTGGCCTCCAGGAAATCTAGACCGAGAATGTGCAGACTTGGGACACCCTCTACCTCTGGAGTGTGCCTCGTGTATCTTGGTTTCCTTTGGAGGAGTTATTTTGTGTTATAAATAATTATTTATTCTAGAAAGATGATGCATGGTTTTAGCCACATTTTTCTTTGATTAAAATTCTTTGTACATTGGTGAAAATCAACACTGATTAATCAGAAAAGATTAGTGAAGTCTATTCACATACATCATCCCCTGTTCTCATGGTCATATTTGCAGGAATCAGTGCTAAATAAGCTGCTAAATCATCTCCAATGTACTTGCCCTTACAAACAGTGCCCTTAGTTAAACCATTTGACAACGCTTTCTTATTTTTCTGCTATAGATATTTCTTTCATGCTAATATACTTACTTATTTTTAGCTATTTCACATAATTTTCAGTTATTTGCTTATTTACTTGGCACACGTATGTGCAGGTGTCTGTACATGTACACCACCGTCTCTCATCATTGTAAAGGAATGCCGTTTTGCTTTCCGTGGGTCCCTGGGCATTGACACTGATCCAGCAGGCTTTAAAAGCAAACGCCTTTAACACAGAGCCATAGCCTGAGCCCCTTAGATATCTATCAAAGACAACATCATTTAGTAAAATTCAATATTTCTTGAAGCTTCCTGATTTTCCAAACATATGATTTCATTAGAAAGAATTTTATATTAATTTCAAATACCCTTAAGGCAATTAGTCAGAGTGTATAGTATTGTGACTAAATATTCTTAGATTGTCAAATTTTAACTTTAAAATATTTTAGAGGGCTGGATTGTTGGCTCAACAGCTAAAGGCATTTCCTGACAATGTCTCCCACCTTGGACTCAGTTCCCCGGTGCCATGTGAATGCAGACACACAAGGTGGCTCATGCATCTGGAGCTCTTTTGCAGTGTCAAAAGGCTTTGGCATATCCTTATTCAGTCTCTCTTTCTCTAATAAAACATATAAGATAAAAATATATTAAAAATACAAAAATAAAATTATTAAACATGTAAGAAATAATGTTCATTAACTGTGATTATTTTTAAGATTTTCATTTTAGCAGGATTACAAGAACCATGTTTTATTTATGGGATTTATTTCAAACACCATTGTATTATATTTACATTTTAAAGTAAAGCACTCTAAGCATAATATCTCACAGCATCGATGAACTTGTGTCTCCGATGTATAGCTGTAACACTGTTCAGCCTGGTTAGTGATAGCTTAAGTGTCAAATGCATCCTTCCTTCTCAGCACCAGTGAGGTAATGGTAAGGATTCTGAAAAACTTTTTCAAACCGAAGAAAAACTTCACAATTATTTCCCTTTAAATCCCAATTGTACTACCGCAGCTTTGAGAGACTCCTTTTTAGAAGATCAATTCTTGAGAAACCATTAACACTAAACCATTAAGCAATTTATAGAAAAAGAAATTAATGGGCTGCCCCTGAGGAATAATCTTGGAAGTAGCCTTGTGGTAGTTCAGGAGAAATACTACCCTGGCCAGTATTTTAGCATGTTGTTCTACTTTCTAAACTCAATAACTGGAATCAGGGCTTGTGCCAGAGATGTAAGATCACCTTGTTCTGCTTGAACTGGGCAGGGATGTGCAAACCTAGATCCCACATTGCATTGAAGCTACAGATGCTAGAGTCTGACAGTCTGCCTAAGAAGCCTATTGCTCAGTGTAACACAGGAAACAGGAAGAACAACTCATTAGCTTCACAGGCATGTATTCCCTCAGTTTTGGAGAGGCTGAAAGCTGACCTTGATATAGAGGCAGAGTGGTATAAAACCCAACCTACTTTTTTAAGTTTTTTTTTTTTTTTTTAGGCTATGCCCCTAAATTTGTTTATTCAAAAAAAAAAAAAAAAAAAAGAAAGAAAGAAAGAAAGAAAGAAAAGAAAAAAGAAAAACATTTGCCCTTTGGTTAGTAATACCCTAGCCTTTCCTCTCATGATCTGTTGCTTCTAAGGGCATCAAGCTCCTATAAGTGGGCTAGTTACTGTAATTTGCAAACAGTTTGAGGCAACAACTTACAATGTTCTATTGTGGTAAAAAAAAAAAAAAAAAAGTTGTTTCCCATAAGAAGGTGTGAAGGAAAAATCAAAAATTAAGTTTTCTGACCTGAAAATGAACAGAATCTTTTAAATCATCTATTGTTTATAGAGTTAATTGGCTAGAATAATTCCTTCTTATATAACTACAGTCTTCATTTTCTTCAAATGATTTCTCAAACCAAATTATTTTAGGCTGAATACTTTTACAAATCTTTCACCTAAGAAAGTGAAAGTACAGCCATCTCTCTGCCTAACATCCTCCACTCTGCCAGAATTAGGGCCCAGCTCAGTGATGAGTGCAGTAAGAAACATCTCAGACCCAAAGGCTTCCCAGGCAGTCCTGATGGATTAATAACCCGTGGATGGTAAATCTGAGAAAATCAACTTCAATTAACATCTCTTCCATTATCTACAACCTAGTGAAAGTTGCATTTAATACCAGGAACTTGTGGGGAAATCGTAAAGATTTTTGCACAAAATAAAACATTAGTGCTTTTGGAAGAGCTGTGGTAGGTCAATTACACATGCCCAGAAAATAGTGGGGTGCCTACATTTATTCCACCCCTTTTCCTCAATGCTCACTGAGCCTTGGAGGACTTGGTACCAATCATATTACCCTTCAATTATTCTCAGCACTTGGAGGAGCTTTGAGTCTCCCCAGAAGGCACCACCATCTGCAAAATGAAATTTCTTTGACCAAAGGTATGATCAGCACCAATCTATGCTGATAAACAGAGGACGTACTTTGGGACAATCTCTTCTTAACACAAAGTGACCTCTACATTATTGAGATCTCCATAAAACATCGAGAAAAGTTGGCTCATTAATGTTCCAGAATGGACGATGAAAGGAGAAAACAGCATAATAGAAGAGAGTTATGTTAAAAGAGCTTCAACTTACACTTGTTTTCCTCTTTTTAGTCATTTCTGTAAATCCTTCCTTCCTTTCTTCCTTTCTTTTTTCCTCCCCTTCCTCCTTCCCTTCATGTTCCCTCCTTATATCTTTCTTTCCTCCTGTCCTGTCTTCATTTTTCACCTTCAAACCCTCTCTCTTTCATCCTCACCTGTGAATCAGTTTATTGTTTGCATTGCTTACGGCAAGAAAGTACTCTTTAAATTACTACTCTTAATGGATTGACTGTGGCTTTTACATGTTTAAAAACCACCAATTCATATTGTAAGCCCAACATGTTTATTCTGTTGGCAAGTTCTGACTGCAAGTCTCAGCATAATGTCAACATAAACAAGCTCAAAACTGACATTATCATTAGTGTCATGATCATAGTGTTCAATTTCACTATGGTCATCTTCTAATGAGAGCTTTTTTAAAACTATCATAAACACATCCATTCTACATCAATTTAGAAATGATTTCCAAAGCAAGCAAGCAGGCGTGTTGGGTTAATCTTTTGGAGAGCATCTCTGGGCCTCTCTGTGTTAGCATCTCTGTGTGATTCTCACCTCCTTGCACAGGAGGTGCTGTTATGGCTCCTTCTCTTCCTGCCTTTAGTCTTTCCTGTCCTCCAGTCTTCTCAGCATCATAGGATTCCTTTGCATATGGAAACTGACGCTCTTCAAACACTTATCTGTTTTTTATATGCTTGAGTCATTTCTCCTTGACTGCACTCTCTTCCATGGTCAGGTATATTTCATCAGATTCTGATTCCCCTCCACGGATTGGCTACATGTTGGCTTATGTCATATTTTATTCTTATTTCTTAATCAAGCAATGATTTTTACCTGTCTGATATTTTGCTCAGTACTGTTAGCCAATAAGGTAAGCTATTTTCTTCTTTATCCATTGTTTCTGCCTAACATTTGATCTTTCTGTTTCTTTAATCATCTATCCTTTATTCTATGTTACTGTAGGCTATATGATAAAACAATACTCTTTTTTTTTTTTTTAATTTTCCTTTTCCAAGGTAGGGTCTCTCTCTAGTCCAGGCTGACCTGGAATTCACTACATAGTGTCATGGTGGCCTTGAACTCATGGCGATCCTCCTACCTCTGCCACCTAAATGCTGGAATTTAAGGCATGAGCCACCACACCCAACGAAATCAATACTTTTAATTCTGAAAATATTTTCTTTCATAGCTCTATTAGTAAATACAGGAATGTAAAGTTTAAAATGTTTAATTCTGCAGAACATAGCAAACTGGGTTGATTGAGCATTTAAACCTTTGATTTTAAAAGCATGATTTTTTTCACTGTAGCATATTAAAGTGTTTTACTTCCTATAATTATATGTGCATTTAACAAGATGTTGGGCCAGGAGGGTCTACCCAAAGCTGCATGCACTGCATAAGGGTGTACAACCTGGATGTTCCCAAATTGATGATGAGCAATGTAAATCCAGTTCAATGGCTATGCCAGTGGGAATCCTTCTAAAGGTTTTATTACAGGAAATACAACAATTGTAAGTGCTTTATGAAAATTCCCTATCAATGAAATGAATCACCTATTTCCTTAGTAGTCACAAAGCTCTCATTGTATGTAAGTTACTGTGGTGGTTTGAATAGATGGCCTCCAATATATTCAGTTGTTTGTAGCTTGCATCTGCAGCCACCTGGCTGGAGGCAGTGTCACTGGGCAGATCTTAAGGTGAGGTGGTGGATTTCAGGTTTCAATGTAAAGATATGCAAAGTATGCCTAGCTGGAGTTCCTGAAGTATGCTGTGCTGTGTGGCCTTTGGCTCTTTGGTTTGTGCCTCTCTTTCTCTCTCTGTTTGGTCCTGTGAAAACAGGTCAGCTTCTTCTGCTATTATGGAACTTCCCCTGGATCTGTGAGCTTCAGTAAATCCCTTTCTCTATAACTGTGCCTGGTCTGGAAGTTCATCTCAGTGAACCTGAAGCTGTCTGCTACAGTTACCTTGCTTTTCATATTGTAGGTAAAGAAACAGATTCAGGTGAAGTAAGTAGCTTGGGGATGAGCATAGAAGATATGCAGGAGCCACGGCAGGTGGCTACATTCAGTCCTTCATCCTGTTGCCTCATGGTAAATATCAAGTACATATATCCTATTGGACCTTGGGAAGAAAAGCACATAAAGAGTTTTCTGAAATCAATCTTGGTCACATGCTTTACCAAGCCAGACTTAGGTGACTGACTCCAATGCTATGATGTCACCTTGCCCTGCCATGGGCTGGTCGAAGGTCTCATTGGCCAAGACAATTTGAGTGGCTGTTCAGACCTTCTGTGTTTCCTTCTGGGAAGGGGTTGTGGGCATTACTGTTCCACAGTGACTTCAGCCTGGTGAGTCAGAAATCAAAGGGAACAATGAGCTGGAAGCGTCAGAAGGAGAGTATTATGGGAATTCAGGGTACCAGAAGTGGTTCTAGAGAAACAGAATTGTAAGGATGAATTTCTCTAGTGGGCTTGGTGCTATCTGGGGTTGGCTCTCCAACTTCAATGCTACTAAAGGCTCTACTGGTGATAAGGAGAGCGCTTTTACTGGAAATTTAACACTGCAGCTCATGCACTTGGAAGGGGTGCCAAGAGTTTATTTGATTGGTTGGCTGAAGTATGGATCCAAAGATGGCCTACTGTGAATGAGCTCAAGCTGCCTAATATCCCTTGGTTCATGTTGGTGAAGGGATTAAAAAGCTCAGAGAACTTGGAATGCTGGAGGGGATTTGCCATGTAAACTCATTTTTGCCCCCACAATGGGAGCGTCCAGATGGACCCTTCACTAATACTATAAGAAACAGATTTGTGAGGGGAGCCCCAGCATACTTAAAGTCCCCTATGATTGGTCTTTTATATAAAGAAGACCTCATAGTGGGAGCTGCAGTTGCTGTATTAGGTGATTTTGATGCAATGGGTATAATTGGATCTCAGGGTAACAAGGTCCAAGTGGCAGCACTGAATGGTCAAAGGCAGGGTGAATGTGTTTTTCATAATAGACAGCATAGGCAAAATTATACACATGAAGGTATGACTTGTATGGACCTTTGGAATTGGCTGGTTAATCATGGTATTCCCAGAAGTCAAACAGATAAGAAGCCTACTGAGTTTCTTCTTGATCTGTATAAGCAGAAAAGTTCCAGAGTAAGGGAACATAAAGCCACTTTGAATTGAATTATAGCAACAGAGAATCAAGACCTCTTAATCAGTTTCCAGACTTGAGCCAGTTTACAGATCCCGAGCCCCTTGATTGAAGGGGTGGCCAGGTCCCCTTGAGGAAGGACCCTCCTACAACTGCCAAAAGTTTCAATATTAAGCTTACACCTATCCTTCCTCAAAGGGACCTGCAGCCTTTTGCTAGGGTAACTGTACTCTGGGAGAAAGGACATTTCAGGCCCTACTGGACACTGGTTCTGACTTGATATTGATTCCAGGAGACCCCAAAAAGCACCATGGCCCTTCAGTTATAGTAGATGCTTATGGAGGTCAGGTGATCAATAGAGTTTTGGCAAATGTTAGACTGACAGTGGGTCCAGTGGGTCCCTGAACACACCCTGTGGTTATTCCCCCAGTCCCAGAATACATAATTGGGATAGATATACTTAGGAGTTGGCAGAACCCCCACATTGGTTCCCGGACTTGTGGAGTGAGGGCTATTATGGTTGGAAAGGCCAAATGGAAGCCACTGAGGCTCCCACCACCAGGGAAAATAGTGAATCAAAAACAGTATTGCATCCCTGAGGGGATTTCAGAAATTAGTGCCACCATAAAGGACTTAAAGGATGCCGGGGACGGGGGCTCCCACCACATCTCCCTTTAATTCTCCTATTTGGCCTGTTCAGAAGACAGATGGATCCTGGAGAATGACAGTGGATTATTGGAAACTTAATCAGGTGGTGACTCCAATTGCAGCTGCTGTACCAGATGTGGTTTCTTTACTTGAGCAGATTGACACATCTCCTGGTGCTTGGTATGCAGCTATTGATCTTGCAAATGCTTTCTTCTCTATACCTGTCCATAAGAACCACCTGAAGCAATTTGCCTTTAGCAAGCAAGGTCAGCAGTACACATTTACTGTTTTACCTCAAGGTTATATTAATTCTCCAGCCCTGTGTCATAGCTTAGTTCACAGGGACCTTGATCTCTTGTCCCTTCCACAGAGTATCACATTGGTCCATTATATCGATGACATAATGCTGATTGGATCAGATGAGAGGGGGTAGCAACCACTCTGGAGTTGTTGGTACAGCATATGCACATCAGGGGATGGGAGATAAATTCATCCAAAATTCAAGGACCTTCCACCTCAGTGAAAGTTCTAGGAGTTCAGTGTTGTGGGGCATGCAGAGATATTCCTTCTAAGGTGAAAGACAAGTTGTTGCGTTTGGCCCCTCCTACCACTAAGAAAGAAGCACAACGTCTAGTGGGCCTATTTGGATTTTGGAGACAGCACATTCCTCACTTAGGTGTCTTATTTCCTCCCACATACTAAGTGACTTGGGAAGCTACTAGTTTTCAGTCCAGAACAAGAGAAGGCTCTTCAACAGGTCCAGGCTGCTCTGCCCGTTGGGCCGTATGATCCAGCAGACCCAATAGTACTTGAGGTTTCAGTGGCAGACAGGGATGTTGTTTGGAGCCTTTGGCAGGCCCCCATAGGTGAATCACAGCAGAGGCCCTTGGGATTTTGGAGCAAGGTCCTGCCATTTTCTGCAGACAATTATTCTCCATCTGAGAGACAGCTCTTGGCCTACTATTGGGCCTTAGTGGAAGCTGAACATTTGACAATAGGCCATCAAGTTACTACGTGACCTGAGCTGCCCATTATGAGCTGGGTGTTATCTGATCCACCAGGCCATAAAGTTGGATGTGCACAGTAGCAGTCCATCATTAAGTGGAAGTGGTATATACATGATTGGGCTTGAGCAGGCTCTGAAGGTATGAGTAAGTCACATGCCCAAATGCCCATGGTTGCTACTCCTGTTGCAATGCCTTCTGTCCCCAAGCATGCACCTATGGCATCATGGGGTGTACCCTATGATCAATTGACTGAGGGGGTGTGGTGTAGGGCATGGTTTACAGATGGTTCAGCACATTATGCCAGCACCGCCCAGAAGTGGACATCTACAGCATTACAACCCCTTTCTGGGACAACTCTGAAGGACTGGTGAAGGGAAGTCTTTACAATGGGCAAAACTTTGGGCAGTGCATATCTTCGTGCATTTTGCTTGGAAGGAAAAAATGGCCAGATGTGTGGTTATACACTGATTCACGGGCTGTGGCCAAATGGTTTGGCTGGATGGTCTGGGACTTGGAGGGAGCACAACTGGAAAATTGGTGAGAAGGATATTTGGGGAAGGTGTATGTGGATAGAACTCTCTGAATGGGCAAAGGATATAAAGATACTTGTGTCCCATGTTAATGCTCATCAGAAGGTGACCTCATTGGAGGATGACTTTAAAAATCAAGTAGATAAGATAACCCGCAACCTCTTTCCTCAGCCACCCCTGTCATTGCCCAATGGGCCCACGAACAAAGTGGCCATGGTGGCAGATATGCAGGCTATGCATGAGCCCAACAACATGGACTTCCACTAACTAAAGCTGACCTGGCTACGGCTACTGCTGAGTGACAAATTTTCCAGCAGCAGAGACCAACTCTGAGCCCCTGATATGGTAGTATTCTTTAGGGTGACCAGCCAGCAACCTGGTGGCAGGTTGACTACATTGGACTTCTGCCATCATAGAAAGGGCAGAGTTTTGTCCTTCCTAGAATAGACACTTTTTCTGGGTATGTATTTACCTTTCCTGCATGTAGTGCTTTTTCCAAAACTACCATCTGTGAGCTTGTAGAATGCCTTATTCACCATCATGGCATTCCACACTGCATTGCTTCTGACCAAGGAACTAACCTCACCAGCAAGAAAATATGGCAGTGGACTCATGATCATGGAATTCACTGGTCTTACCATGTGCCCCACCATCCTGAAGCAGCTGGCTTGATAGAACGGTGGAATGGCCTTTTGAAGAAACAGCTACAGCGCCAACTAGGTGGCAACAGCTTGGAGGGCTGGGGGAGTGTCCTCCAGCAGGCTGAATACACTCTGAATCAGCATCCTATATATGGTACTGTTTCTCCTATAGCCCGGATTCACGGGTCCAGGAATCAAGGGGTGGAAATGGGAATGGTCCCACTTGCCATCACCCCAAGTTTCCCATTAGCTAAATTTTTGCTTCCTGTTCCTGCAACCTTATGCTGTGCTGGACCAAAAGTCTTGGTCCCAGAGGGGGGAGTGCTTTTGCCAGGAGACACAAAGAACATTCCATTGAACTGGAAGCTAGGGCTTCCCCCTGGTCACTTTGGGCTCCTAATGCCCTTAGTGAACAGGCTGAGAAAGGAGTTACAGTGACAGCAGGGGTGATTGATCCATATTACCAGGGGGAAGTTGGACTGCTCCTCAACAATGGAGGAAAGGAAGAGTGTGTCTGGAGTGCAGGTGAACCTTTAGGGCGTCTGTTAGTGTTACCATGTCCTATTGTCAAAGTCAATGGATGACTGCAACAACCCAGTAGAAGTAGTGTGATAAATGGCCCAGATCCTTAAGGAATGAAGGTAGGGTTACCCCTCCAGGTAAAGAACCCAAAACTTGATGAGGTGCTTGCTGAAGGTGGAGGAAATATAGAATGGGTAGTAGAAGACAGTTACAAATGCCAGCTAAGACCACATGACCAGTTACAGAAACGAGGAGTGTAATTGCCATGTTTCTGTCCTACTATGATAACAGAGTGTTTGTACATATCTACACCAATATTAAGATTGTATCACTAGCTAACGAATTTATATTAGACCTATTATATTAGAGACTAAACTTTGTGTTGGGGGGAAGATTTTGCAGTTCTGGTTGTACGTAGGATAGTTACATCATATTAGGTGGAATTATGAGCTTGTTACTGCTTTCATTTGGAAATTAAGTATGATGTAAGGAGATATGGTTTGGTGCCAAGTTGACAAGGGGTGGACTTGTGATAGTTAAGGTGTTGTCAACTTGATCTGTTTAGTAATCCACAGAAACCCCTTTTGGGTGGTCTCAGAGGTTGCTTCCAGGAAGGATCAACTAAAGGAAGAAGTCTTTCCCCCAGAGTGAGCCCTTTCCCAGAGCGGGTGCCCTGCTCAGAGGGAGAGTTTATAAAAGGAAGCTCTGGGAGAAAAGAGTCCCTTCCTTCTTTCTTCCCACTTGGCTGCCAGAGCTGCTCGTTGCCTTTCCAGGGTGGACTGAAGACCGGTGTCAACTGGAGACCAGAATCAACTGAAGACCCAAGTGGATCGAAACCCAGTGCCTCCTCGGGAAGCCTCCAGGCTTCCTGGCACCATCTGTAGTGCTGGGTTGGGACTGCTGAGGCATCTGGTCACATGATCTGAGGAGCCACCAGGGTTTGTTATTCTTGGGCCTGCAACTGCTATTGGACTACCATAAACTAATCCAATAAATTCCCTTTTTAAAATAATTCATTCTAGCAGTTTGGTTCCTCTAGAAACCCTGATGAATATAGCAGGTGAAAGGAGTACCTGTGTGGATTCATTCATTTATACCATATTTGTGAGTCAGGTTGTAAACCTAATCTGAAATTGTGAATTTTTACTATCTGAAGTTTTTATTACTTCTTAATTTGTAAAGCACATAGTCTTGCTTGACTTTTGTTTTAAAGTATGAGCCCTAGATTGGAATGCCAACCAGAAACATAAAATACTGTAAATTACTCAGAGAGCTTTACATAAGTACTTAACAAGGTCACAAAGCCTCAGCTATGCAACTTGTTACCTACACCTGTATCAGTTGGTAATAGATCAGGCCAATCAGTGACCCAAAACAGAAATTTCCCAAACAGACACACTCAGTATACACACACATACACACTCACACACACTACATAAACATACTTAGTATTAGACAAATAATTCTACTCTCAGCAAAGTTACTTAGTAAAATTTTTGGCAAATTTAGTATCAGTGCCCAATATGTTTTGTTTTCAGAGTTTTTCTTCCCTGTTTCCACCACAATGAGAAATATATATTGTTATTTTAACCACCAGTATCTAACAGTAACAGGATCATCATTCTACCTTTTGATGTCAACTTTAGTGAGCAACATGAATAAATAACATTGTTCTCAGTTCAATGTTGAAATCCCAAAGAAGTATAAAACATGCAAAATCCTAGCACATCCAATATTCATGGGCAAGAACATTTGGCTGGTCTGCATGACATTAGCATTTTTCAATGATCACACAATCTCAAGCCAAAGAAGCAAACAAAAACTGTTTAATGCAAATCAAAGGATTTCATTCAGTCAAATCTAATAAACTTACTATTGGCAGGCAGGGCAGGGACCTAGTAGAAGATACTGGAGGGTGGAATAGATTGAGGAATGCACAGTCAACTCTAACATCTTTATATGAAATATAGTATCTGGCCCAGTGTTGTTTTATTTAAATTCTAACTCAGTTGACACTTTACCCATTCACTGTAAAGGACACACCAGAGCACGGCTTCATATAGATGACGCCAGGGAGAGCGGCATGAGTGAGTGATGGTTTGTGTGGGGACAGATTCATGGATAGGTGATGTTCCCATGAGATCTGGTGTGGTCAATTTCAATGCAAATATGGTTCAGGATTTTTCTGTGATATAGGCATGACATAATTTATTAAGATTTATTGTAGTTCAGAAACATGCAAATGTTCAAGCTTCACATTTACGCAGATACTTCAAGTTTCTGCTTCAGCAATCTGTGATGAAAGGAAATGTAAGCGATTTGTCCACCCAAGCAGGACCAGGGTAGAGAGTGGCTGAGTTTGTCCAATACACCTGTGAATGCATTTCCAAGAAAGAAGTCATTCTTCATCTTTCTCTCTCTCACTTTCTCTCTATCTAGACAGAGAGAACGTTATTACATGCACATGTTGCTGCATAATGGTCACATATTCCTCTTGGTTTATACTCTTATGTTCACAATCCACCTCCATTACACTGAGATCCATCCACAGTGAGGCTGTCAGTCTTCACTGTGGGCTCATGAATGCACAAATTAGTCTCTGTGGGATTGGAGGAGGCAATGTCTCATAGTGAACATTCCCACCCCGTGGCTCTTAAATTCTTTCCACCTCTCTTCCACAATGTCCCCCAAGCCTTGGAGAGAAAGTTGTAACCTTCCTTGAGTAGTGAGCTCTCAGCAGCCTCTGGTTTTCTGCTATGGTGAGCTTTGAGTCTCGTCAGTGTCTGCAGCCCTGTCTCAGGTGGAGGCTCTCAGGTTGGCAGTGAGAGCAGCGCTCGTGTTTAATATGGCACTTCCTCTGTACTGTTTTCTGTCCCTGGAAGCTGTGATAGTGATGACGTGCCTTGTGCTAGGCAGTTGGCTTTTTGTTCCTGTCATACTGATGGGTCGTTGGTATCTGTCCAGGATTCACCATCACCTGTTAGTAGAGATTCTCAAGACATGCTGCTAGCCAAATACCATCCATCAAGGAGGATAATATACATATTTAGAAGACTTTTGATTGACATGACCTCTTCTTTTAACCAAAAAACAATGGAAGCTTCCCTCTACAGTTTATGACCATCTAAGCCATAGGCTTCTGGTTCTCTGTACCAGGTATAAATTCCCTCCTACTGAGTAGGCCTTATATCCAAGCATTTATTACCCTCATAGCCCGTTGCTACCATTGCATTAGTATGTGCATCTTGCCTGGCTGGTTGATTTTGTAGCTTTCAGGATCCATTGTTTGTTCATGCTGCTGGTGACCTTTATCCCCCCGTAGCTTAGATAGACATTTCCAATATTATGAGAGCTAGCCATCAGGGAGCTGGCTTCCATCTCAGTTCCAGCACAATATCCCAATGTCCTGTGACCACAGCCTGTGGTGTTCTCAGCAATAAACTTACCATGTAGTTCTAGTGGGTAACCAAGTGCTTTAGCAATGGCCTGCATTTTGTTTTTGTTGTTGTTGATGATCTCAAGGTCTTACCTGACCACAGCTCACTGCGAGGGGTAGCCTAATTCTGCAACCAAGACTCAATAGCAATAGTCACTTGTTTTAGAATAAAGCTTTCTTAATGACTGCTGGGTACTTCTGCCTAAATTCACTCTCTGTCTCTTTCTCTGATAGTTCTATATTTTAATTAGGTGAGCAAGAGGAAGGTTTCTGTGGAACTGATTGGTGCTATGGTTAATTTTGTGTATCACCTCTCCCCCTTCTTCTCTTATCCCAGTCTCCCCACAACCCCAGACTCTGTCCCTCCACTGGCCTGTCGAGTTTCTCTTCCTCTCGTCACCCCATGACTCTCTCTTTAAGCCTCATTGGAGACTCCTTGCAAGTACTGCTGGTGCTTACCACAACTTATCAATAGCAAACTAAGCCATGTTAGGCTCTGCACATGTGAGCTCATGCAGATTTTGTCCTTCTGACAGAAAGCCTGCATAACATCACTTAGAGATGATTTTTTTTTGTGGTCCATTCATTTTCATTCAAATTTCATAATTCCTTAGTATTGAGTAGAATTCCATTGTGTATATTATCCATTCATCAGCTGTTGGGCATCTGGACTGATTCAATTTCCTACCTATTGTGAATAGAGCAGCAACAAACATGGCTGAGCAAGTGTCTCCCTAATAAAGAGTAGACTTTTTAGGGTATATGCCAAAGAGCAGTACAGCTGGGTGAATGGTGGATCTGATTTTAGATTCAGGAACCTCCGTGCTGATTTCCACAGTGGCTGTGCACGTTTGCATTCCCACCAGCAGTGGGTGATGGCTGCTCTTTCTCCACATCCTCACTAGCATTTGTTATCATTTGATTTTTATGATGATAGGACAGAGACATTTTGGCATAAAATAAAGTATCTGAAGTTGTCTATCTATCAATGCTATTATGCTATTAGTGGATGATGTGGGATGCTGTTTTCAAGGCATGACATTCCCTCTTAATTCTTGAACTCCCAGCAGCTCTGATCACCTGCATGAGACATGTGTAGACTTATCTAGTTAAGTTCAGTCATGGCATGGAGGGGGATGAAGCCCTGCTCCTCCCTGAGGATTGATAGTCTGCTAAAGTTTCCTGGGGGAGGGACTCACAAAGCCCCTCCCCTCCCTGAGAATCTATAGACAGCCGTTGCCCAGAGAGAGATTTGTCGTCAGTGGTATAGCTGCCCATAAATTGGTTGTGTTTTTGTATGTAACCCTAATTATACTCAGTGTTCTCCAAAGTATGCCTGAGTTGTTCCTGTGTTTTGGCTTTGGCTTATATAGAGTTAGTAGACATTTCTCCCCAGAAAACATTCACCCAACAGTGGATTTTACTTTTTTCTTTGTAGAGAAACGAGGTTCTTGGGGGCAAGGAGGATTCTAAAGTTCAACAGGGAAAGAAATTTGCTGCAGATCACATGACAGATTTACCTGAGTCTTATTTTGAACTCGGGACCGTTTGCTGTAGCCTCCTCTCTTAGTTCAGCACAACATCGTTTTCTGTACACTGTCATTTTCCACTCACTGGGAAACGTTGTCAGTGATCATATACAGTTCTGTAACTCCTCATATACATCTTAGAATAAGCATCCTTTTGTTTCCTTAATCCATGCTGTTACTGCTGTGTCTCGTGCTCAGAGTTCAGTCCTTGAAATGTCAGGCTTTGGGGCTTAGTGATGGAAACAGTGATGCTACTGCAGGTTTTTTTTTTTTTTTTTGTGTGTGTGTGTTTGGTGGTATTTTCCCTCATCTTACAGCACATGGAGAACAACAGTGTACATTTTGCATCTCTCCATGTTTTCTTCTGGAAGGATCTACTGCTGCTCTGGCAATTTTTTAGAAAAATTTTATCCATTTGCAAGCAGGGAGAAGTAGAAAGAGGAGAGAGAGAGATGCTAGAGGCTGCAGCCACTGCAAAGGAACTCCAGATGCATACACCGTTTTGTGCATCTGGCTTTACATAGGTACTGGGGAATTGAACCTGGACTGTCAGGCTTTATAGACAAGCCCTGCGGTGCTGAGTCATCTCTTGTTTTGATAGTAGGAAACAGCACATAGAGGGAGCATCCCCTGCCATTTCTCTCCTGAAAGACTGTGTGTATTACCTAGGAAAGGGCAGCACTCGCTGCCCAGATGCCTGCAGGTTTCCCTCAGCAAATGTGTTTGCCCATCTCTGCTCACTTGCATATGCTTTTTCCCCCTTCCCACTAGTGTGCGCTCTGAATCTCCTCGTGCTCCTGAGGAAGCATCTGCAGGGCCTTGTCCTGATGAGAATCCCAAAGGAACATGCCTGGACAGTGTTTGTAAACAAGATTGGTTAGGAACCAAAGAAATAGAAACCAAACAAATTATTCTTAAAAATATATTAAGTGGCTCAATATCTTATGTGCTAATTCTGTTACAAGGTCAGAAGGGAATTTGCCACTCAGTGATTCACACCAGTGTAATAAATGGAGAGATGCTCTAGAAGGTTAGTGGTAGTCAAAGAATAGAGGAGCAGGGCTGGAGAGCTGGCTCAGCAGCTAAGGCACATGCCTGGGAAGCCTAGGGACCCAGATTCCATTCTCCAGGTCTCATGTCAGCCAGATACATGCGTCTGGAGTTCATTTGCAGTGGCTAGAGGCCTTGGCACACTGATTCTCTCTCTGTGCCTCAAATGAATAAATGAAATAAATATTTTAAAAAAGAATAGAGGGGCTTGAGGGGTGGCTTAGTGGTTAAGGTGTTGGCCTACAAAGCCAAAGGACCCAGGTTCTATTCCCCAGGACCCACGTTAGCCAGATGCACAAGGGCGCACATCTAGAGTTCATTTGCAGTGGCTGGAAGCCCTGGCATGCCCATTCTCTCTCTCTCTTTCCCTCTTTCTCTGTCAAATAAATAAAAATAAAACATTTTTTTTAAAAAAAAAGAAGAGAGGAGCATTTTATGATACTGACTTGAACCATGCATCTTTTCTAGCTCTTCTTGTAGAGCGTGCATTTATTTTAAGGGTTTTGTAAAGTACAGACAGAGTCTATGTCTCTTGCAGAGAACAAAGTGGAAATTGGGGCTGATATCATGTTGTCTCCCTTACAAGGAAGAAGGTGGGTCCCAGGTCAAGTGGAGCACTGAAACCAGAAAACGGTGCTAGTGAGTTAGGAACTGAGAGATGAACTCTGGGATGCACAAAATACTGTCTCCCCAACAAGGTGTATGGAGTATATCTCAAGATTATTTACAACTAAGAGTCTGATGTTATTACTTAATAATAGTCATTTTTGTGATTGTTCAGCTCACTTTTACATATAATTATTTTATTTAAGGTTGAAAATTACCACAACTCATTTACTTTTAATCGTTTTTTCAAATTGTTGTCTCTGATTCTGACCAAAGGATGGAAGAAGGTAAAAATGGAGAGAAAGAGAAAGAGAGAGAGAGAGAGGAAATATTCTTCAGTTTTACAAATAATGTTCTAAGGTCTAAGGCATTCTGACAAACCCTCTCAGCTGTCTTAGAAATAGCTGTTGGTAGGAAAGCTCAAATGCATGCAGGCAATGCTGTGCTAAGTCATACTTCCTGGCCCCATCCCCTGATGAAGATTTCCAGGAAGTAAAAAAGAGATAAATAAAAGAAAACATAATTAAAATAATAGGCCAAGCTAGGGAGACAACACCTCAAATGTAATTCAGATAAAGTCATACATAAATGTATTTCTTTAAAATACTATTGTAACTCATTCCTTTAAAAATTGAATTAAACCAGGGAAAAGCCTGGACAGAGCCATCAGGTCCAATATTCCTCAGGGGTGGGGTCTGGATGTTGTTTCTCATAGAATTACACATACAATGTGAATGATTGACTGAAATCCGCTAGTCATTACGAGCATATTATTCCTCTAAGTTTTAAAAGTGTTAGGATATACTTCTTTACATTTTCAAACTCCCAGAATTTTTCTCTAGTTGGATCCAGTAACCTTATTGATTTTAAAAAGGACCAGCAAAAACTTTTTTCTAAGAAATTTCTCAGTTCAACCTATAGTAGTTGGACCACATCTATATTATTGAAATTAAAATCTCAGACATATATGTCTGAATAGATTAAAAATGTTTAGTAATATTGAGAAAAACTTTATCTCAAATTAGAAAATTATTTTATCCTGAATAGTTTCTTAAAACACAGCATTTTCATGTTTTCCTGACAAATTTTAATATTTAATTATAACATATTACCTTCCACAATGAGTACATATAATCCATTATTGGTTTATGATTCACTGTGAATGAATAAATTTGAGAATTGTCCTTAATATAAAAAGGGTGCATAAATTTCACAGAAATAGAATACAAATATAAAATTCTGTCACAAGTTTGTTAATTATATAATCAAAGATTATCTATTAATGGTTAATATATGCAATCTTGACAAGAGCTAACTCTAACACTTAATATAAATCTATGCTAACTCTATATATTCTTGAAATACATTTGAATGTATTAGTTTGGCTGCTTTAAAGCACAGAGCTGTCCTATCCTATTGAAATGTATGTTTCAATAGAATCCAAGAGCAAATGCATCCTTAAAAGCTCTCCTGTCTTCCCATCATTCTCCATTGACTTGTGCTTAGGATGTCATTTTAAGTTAGTTCAGATAAAAGATAGTTATTGAAGCTAATAATGCTTAATTTAAAATTCCTTGTTGAATTGTTCTCAAAAACTTTCTCTTTCATATTTCCAGAAAAAAAGAGAGTACTTATGAGGTAGTTGTAGTCTCAAATGAAAATTTCTTTCAATCTTGACAAAATTCTGCTTCAGCAGACGTGTAACTAAGTTCTTCCTTCATACATGGTCCCGGGAAGTTCATGAAACGAGCCCCTTGCCCAGCACCTTCCACATAGCTTCAGGAAACCTTTATTTACTCTGAGAACTGCTATTTTTCTTGCAAATGATATTTGTCTGTGTTGTGCTACCCATCAGCACATCCTCCTCATCACGTCACATTTTCTCTTGCTCAGTCTTGCCTTGTGGCTCGGTCTGTGCGTGTCCATAGGGTGCTATGGATAGGTCCGGGGTCTGTTCCTATGAGGGGAAGTGAGGCTAAGCTCCTGCATGAGTGAGACTCGCATAGATAAGGCTAAGGATATTTCTTGTGCCAAGAATGTGACAGGCTTCTGAATTCTCAAACCAGATTTGCCAGCTGCCTGAATGTTTGGCATCTCAGGCACCAGGATTTCTTCCTAATAAACAAAACATAACGTTACTTCTGCAGGCAATGTCAGGAAGCACCATCAAGAGTCGACTGAGCCCGTAGTCGCCAGCAGTTTTGTTGATGTACCAGAAACAGAGGCTAGGAATACATTAATTTTTCTTTGCTTTACGTTTTCTAAGCTGAGTTGCACAGTCTCTGTAGCAAGTTAGAGCAACCAGAATTACGTACCTCAGTGATGTTAGTAATATTTCAGAAATATTTTCACTGATGTATGATTGAATGCTATGCTCCAAGTTTTTATAGAGGGTCAATAAAAGACATGTTTGCCTGAACAACATTTCTTTATTACTTGAAAAATAGTAGGTGAATTCATTGTCTACTCTGTAACCTAGATTCTGTCATATAAGAGTTGCATGATAAAGACCTACTTAGATTTTGTGTTGGGAGAATTGTGTGCCATTCTAGGGAAACTTGTTTGAATCTGTTTATGAAATCTGTATAAGACCACTGCATTCATTTATAATATAGAATGCAATCAACGAGCAAGACAAAACCAAGAAACCTCATAAGATCTTCAAAATAAAAGAACTGTCATAAATTATTAAGATGCCAACCGGAGACGCTTTCCAACATTGTGAACACTGGTTTGAAGACAGCCCCTTTCCTCCCCCAGGCTTCAGGGATGTGATGATTTGTAGTGTCAGCTGGACCTGGAGTCTCCTGTGAGAGATTATGTGATGAGGTCAGCATCTGTGCACTGCTGGGAGGGAGTATCTTGATTCGAGCAAATTAGGTGGGAAAACCTACCTTAACCATGGGCAGCACCATTCTGTGGCCCGGGGTCCTGCACTACATGCAAAGGAGAGAGCTGACCAGCTCCCGGGATCCCCGTTTCTGCTTCCTCTGTGCGGGTGGACGAAAATGAGCTCTGCTTCTGGCTCCTGCCGCTAAGCCTCCCGCAGGCAAGCGGGGCGGTCTACCCTTTGGGACGCTCAGCAGAAAGACACTCTCCTTCCTTAAGCTGCTTCTGGTCAGTCAGGCGTTTTGTTCCAGTAACAAGAAAGTAACTGACACAAAGAACATAGAGTTTTGACAACAGGAAAGACCGAGGGATCGCTTAATGGCTTTGGTGCTTGCCTGCGAAGCCAAAGGACCAGCATTTGTTTCCCCGGTGCCCATGCAAGGCCAGGTGCACAGGGTGGTACATGCGTCTGGAGTTCCTTTGCAGTGGCTGGAGGCCCTGGCATGACCATTGTCTCTCTCTATCTGCCTCTTTCTCTCTCAAATAAATAAATAAAATATTAATAAAAGGGGCGAGCAAGGCCTTTGAGGACTATGTCCTTCACGGCCACATTACACAGGAGCACTGGAACCTTCCTGTTGAGTGCTGAGTTTCTGCAAAGTAACCACCTGGGTTGAATTAAGTCCCAGATCATTGAGAGCAGTGGCTGGGGCCTTCATGATGGCGAATAAGCCTTCATCGCTGTGTTCACAGTTGTACGCAGTAGGAGGTGACAGTGACTACATGGCAATCGTGGGGACCTTTGTGAATGCACACTTAGACGAGAACACCTCCCTCACGCCCTGACCTCCTCACTCATGTCTGGAGGCGGCTCTGCGCTGCCGAGACCCTGTGCTCAGAGACCAAACAAGGTCGAAGTGGGCCGGGGTAGACAGAAGGCTTGCTGAGGAAGGATACTCAGAAAGGCTGTAAAATGTCCTGATTCTAGGACAGACATGCTGGATTTTCTTTTTTGAGCTTCTTACTACCTCTGCAAAAGAAGAGAGAAAAGAATGTGTCAATTAATCTTGGGGAAAGTTAGTAGAAAGTCTTATAGTGTTTTGTTTTGTTTTTTAAGGTGGAAAGAAGAAAAAGGGCTGTAAATATCAAACTTAGTCCACCTGCCATTATAAGGATGGGTTCCACATAGAAATTTGGGAAGACTCTCTAGACAGGATAAAATAATTAACTATTACCTGGAGCAATAATTCTCATAACCTTTGGTTTCATCATCCTTCACTTAAAAAATGTTTGAGGATAGAGATGATGTTTTGTTTCATGTAGGATTTATTCCTTGACACTTACTCTATTACATATTGACACTAAAAATTAAAATATTCATTAAAATTTTAAAGTAAATAATTCATTGCATGTATGACTAATTATAAGGGTATGTACCTAAAGGTATATTTAAATAAGCTTGACTTCCAGCAAAGCGTACAAAATGGCTGGTGCTTATTATATACCTATGACTCAGCACCGCTCATGTACATGAGGTCATTGTATGGAGGACACCGGTGAGCGCACTCCCCGTGTAAGCGCCCACCCTCCCGTGTAAGCGCCCACCCTCCCCGTGTAAGCGCCCACCCTCCCCGTGTAAGCGCCCACCCTCCCCGTGTAAGCGCCCACCCTCCCGTGTAAGCACCGTGTGACTAGAACAAAGCGCCTGGCCTTGCTGTGCTCTGTCTCTGCAAATGTCTCCTCCGAGGGCCTTCGCCCAGCTTGGCTCACCTGTTGCATGAACTCCCCTGCTCCTGACACTTGGCATAGTCACCAGGCTAGGGAGTGAGCACTCTGCTCCTCCAATACCCCCCTGTGGGGATCCCACACTGGACATATGGCGCTGACTGAACGGTGTTATCTAGTGGCAGCTTTCTTGATGGAGTTGGCACCCCCCCTCAAGGATAGGGGAGTGGTTAGTCCCCATCTGGCTGAAGGAAAAAAGTCCCTGGAAAAACTGGAGGAAGGAATCCCCCTGTGCATCAGAGACCTCAAGGTGGGTAGCATGGTTGTTTCTGTCTGTGCTGAGGCAAGTCCAGTGGGATAGCCAAGACTTACAGGAACTGGGAATGAAGGTTCTGACGTTATGAATACAGCTTCAGGACTGCCTAGATTTGCACAAGCAGCTGCCTGCGCGGGAGCCAGAACTTGAAGGATGCCTGGCTTCCTTAGAGCAGCAGTTGTGAGTCTCTGCCTCAGAGGAGGAGCTTGAACATGAGACTTCACGGTCTGTGAGTGCAACTCCTCAAAAGCCAGGCACATCCAGGGGTACCGCAGCCCTCGGAAGTGGAGGAACAGGTACCAGGGCAGAGCTCAAGGACCCACGCCTCCCGTCAAACTACATAGAGAACACACGTGACCGTGGGATTGTTGGAATTGGCCAAACAACACAAACAGCATGAGTGGAGAGATGATTCCAGCTGGCTGTTGTGTTTATGGGATGATGGAGCTGGGAATGCACAGTTGACCCCCGGTGAAATGGCAAAGATGGCCAGTGTCCCACCCTCAAGACTCAGATTACGTAAAGTGCAGTGTACGACTCCTGACTCAGGAAACCAGGCCGTGCCCAGCTGACTGGTGTCAGCTGCACGAATTGTGTGGGAGAGATCTGGGGCCATTCCAGAGCAGGTCAGTACATGGATGACCTTCCTGGGCTTGGTGCGTGTGAGCTGGCAGATGATAGGCAGCCTGACTTACAGAAGCCCAGATGAGGAAGCGTCTACCTCTTCAATGAAGGGTGAGCTTTTGGCTGCTGGGCCCCCTGGGGCATTTTCATCATTTGCTGGTCTCCTGGCTCCTACCCTGACCAACCCATTTAATGTGGTGGCCAACTGGGAGATGTTGAAGTTAGGTGACAGGACAGGCAGGTGTGACCAGCTTATATGCATGGCCCAAGGCCACAAAAGGGGGAAAATGGATATTTAGAAAACAAATTTACCAAATCACTGGAAGGTGAACCCACAAAAGTGACTTGCAGACCGCTATCGGGTTGGCTCAGTGGCCTCTGACTAGCTTAGATGAAGTTGCACAGCCAGCCCATGATACTCTGTTGGCTTTGTGGAAGACGTTGTCCCCTAAAGAGTGGTATACCTGGTTGCCCACATCTGTTTAAACAGGAGAGACAATTCTGGATGACTGCCTCCCACATTAGGTTGTTGTTTGTGGGGTCCAGGCTGTGGGGGTCCGAGTGACCTGAGGCCCCCTGTGGACTTCACTGGTCATTAGACCCGCAGAGCACCCAATGACATCTGTGCTTGCTAGCTGGCACAGAGACCACCCTGATTCTGGGAAGTCCTTCCAAATTCAGGGGCCTCGTGGTCACTACTGAAGGATATGGGGGCCAGCAGGTAATGGCCGGGCAAGTCCCTTTGACTCTTGGGATAGGACAAGCCCACCCTGTTGCCACACTGCTTGTGTACCCCTCTCAGCTGAGTACATCCTGTCCTGGAAGGCTTGTCAGGTGGGAGGGACTTTCATCTCCACACATGGACTGTGAAGATGGTGGTGGAGGGACGTTCACACCATGCCCCAGAACACCCACCACTGAACAGCGACTGCGAAGCAATATTGATTGTCTGGAGGAAATGCAGAGATCAGGACTACTGTTTTGAAGTTGGAAGAAGCAGGGAGCATCAGGCTGGTTAGAAGCCCATGGGATTCCCTGGTGTGGCCCGTCAGGAAGCCTGATGGTCACTGCTGTGGACCACGGAGAACAGCGTGGCCATAGGACGCTGGCGTGCTTAGTGTCACAAGCATCAGGGGCCACTTGATTCATGAACCCAGACTTTACCATTGTTCTCAATTCAGCTAACACCTTCCTTTCCATGGACACGAGAGCCAAGGTCAGCTTCCTTTTTCTTGGGAAGGCCCACCATGGACTTTTATGGTCCTTCCCCAAGGCTATCTCCCATAGCCTTACAGTACATCATGGGCTGGGGGCCCAAGATTTAGCCATGTGGGAGCGCTGGGCATCTGATCTTGTTGAAAATGCCTACTATGCCTTTGGAATGAAATTCTCCTCCTTCTACTATACCCTGAATTCTTATGTTTGATCTTTTCATAGTGTCCTGAATATCTTGAAATTCCCACTCATACTTTTATATTATTCTAACTGGTTTTTCTTTATTATTTCTAGTTCCTTATTTATGTCAAGTATTGACCTCTTTATTTCATTAAATTGGTGTCCTGTGTCTTCTTTGATTCTTTTGATTTCCTCTTTCATTCCTTTGATTTACTCTTTGACTTCTTTGAATATATTTATAATCATTCTTTTGAAATCTTTCTCAGACATTTCCTCTAACTTGTTCCCACTGGAGGTAATTTCTGATGCATTAATACTTTTTGGTGGATTTATATTGTCTTGATTTTTGGTATTTCTTGTGTTATAATGTATATATTTTTGCATCTTGGATTAATTTAATGCTTGGGTTTTCTAGTTAGCTGGGTATTATTAGATGCATCAATCAATCTGATGATATATATCTTCAGGGTAGGAGTTTAAGGTGCTAGGTGTGGCTCTCAAGACTCTCAGAGCATGTCTAAAAGTGACCCCAAGTGTTGGATTTGTCTGCTGTGAGAGTATTCAAGTAGGCTGAGTGGGACAAAATACAGATAGATACTAAAATTTACCTGAACAATGTACACTTCCAATGAAAATCAGAACAGAGTATTTATCAAGAGTAGGTATTATGACAACCAGATCCTCTATCAACAAGGAGGTTAAGATTTCTGGTCTGTTGAGGGTTCCAAGTCAGCTTGTGACCAAGTGAGACCCTTCCCTAATGTATAACAGAAGAGGAAATAAAGCCACTATAAGTCAAGAAGCAACAGATAATAAGCCCAAAATATAGCTTATTTAAGAATGGCAAATCTGACCATCCACCAGATTTAACATATAATTTATCCTGATATGGAAGGTGCAATTAGTACTTCTGGTTCAGGCCTATATACCAGGTTTATTAGGCGGTTACTGACCTGGTGTGATCCCAGTTACCTTTTGGGATAATTTTGGTCTCAGTTATGCTGCACTCCTGCTTGGGTCTCTCTTTGGCTGGCAGGGTTGCTGGATGGCTGCTCTGTTCACTGGAGCTGGACATTGGTGGTGGGGGAGGTGAGGCTGTGGATGGTGGCTCTAGTTCTCTTGCTGGTCCACATGATCATCTACCTCCTGATCTGCTCCTCCATTGTTCACTGCCATTCTCCCTTCACGTTTCTTGAATTTGTGAAGCGCTCAGCTGTGAGTGGAACATCCCCTCCCCTGGCTTTTCCTGCAGCTCAAGCCGAGCCTGGCGGCTTTGGCCCCGGAGACCTGGCACCACCTCTGCTGGAGGCGCTTCTGCGGGCCTGTGTGCACTCTGGATGCTCTGGATCTCTCCTACTTCTCTGCTGCCATTTTAATTTCTTATACACCTCACTTTTTAGTAAAAGTGTGTATTTTGATGGATTTTTTATTTTTATTTTTTGGGCTTTTTCTCCCCTAGGCTGCTTTGGCATGGTTCCTATGCTGCCACCTTAACCAGACTCTTAGGGGCTGCTTTGAAGGAGGCCAAACACCTGGTGATCCAGGGGCCCAGCTTAGTGGTGGGTAAGCCACATGCCCCTTTCCCCTGAGTGTCCATGTAGCCCCGTAAGGATATAGCGGGGCTGTGGCACTTTGTAGGGAGGAAAAGCGACCTCATCTATTCCGGGCTCAGCTGCAGCGTGGCCGTCGCTTAGCCGAAAGCAGCTGGCCGTGGCCCACAGGGCCTTTCGTTCCACAGAGCCCGCCACGAGGCACCAACTTGTTCTGGTACAAACCATGCATTTGGTAGAGGAGTGGATGACACCTCTTTCAGGAGTAGTCCAAACCCCTACCTTGACTAAGTGGGGAAGTTAGTTAAACCAACGGGGCATGTTTTCCCTCTGCCCCCCATCTCAGGAGTTTCAGGAAACACTTGGACCAGTGATGTGTGTCCCTAAGGATGAGGGTCAGGACAGTACACCTCGTGAGGAATCAACAAGACTCAGACTATACACAGAGGGGCTCCCCCCCCCCCCCCAGAGGCCTGGCGTGGGGATGGTTTCTGTGAAGGGAACCCATCCACTTGGGTGGCAGTTGCACTTCAGCCTTTCTGGAGCCATTTGGTGTCGTATGGGGCATGATGGCACCGTCAATGGGCTGACTTATGAGCCATCAAGCGAGTACCATACAGGCAGGTGCTGGGCAGAGGCTTGCGCAAGAATCTGGGCTTGTGTACCATCACATAACACATGGTGGCCCCAGAGGACCCCACAGAATGGATGAAAGGGAGAGGACCCTTTTGGGGGAAATCTATGTGGCTGGAAATATGGGAGACAGTCCCCTGGAAGTAGATCCCCATTTATCATGTCTCAGGCACAAGCTCGACGTGCCCCTGGTGATGATGTAGCGCATGCTCTGGGTTAGGTTGAGGTCAAAGGTGCTCGGCCCCCAAGAAGGGGAGGACTTTGGGTACAGGGTGCTGGTGAGGACTCGGCAGCGTGGTGCGTGCTGATGGGCACTCCAGCTCGCTGCCAGGGTGAGAGGTGAGCTGTGCAGGGCACAGGTGGCCACACTGGGAAATGCAGCAGAATCCTGGGCTGTGAAACCAGCCCCTGGAAGCCCTCTCAGTCCTGCCGGTGGACCAGCTCAGTCCTCAGCCCTGTGCTGCGGGTTTTCAGTACCTTTACAGCCGTAGACACAAGCGCTAGATTCGGCTTTGCCTCTTGATTCATTACCCGGCTCAGTCTACAACCATCAGGGCTCGACAGCAGCTGGTGACCCCTTATGGGGTGTCTGTGGAGATTCAGGGTGACTGAGGCACTGTGTTTGTTGGGCAAAGCATGCTGTCTTGGGCAAAGAAACAGGGCATTTGGTGGAAGTGATTGTGCCCTATAGGCCTCGAGTGGCATCTATGATTGAGAGCTTTAATGATCTCTTGAAGCTACACACTATTACAGCCACAGGCCAAGACTGGCAGAAAATATTGTCCATAGCTATTAAATGAACACCCCTGGGAAGATGGGGAACGTCCCAGAATGGGATGTGATGGTTGTTTCAGAAACGAACCTGGGAAGCCGCTACTATGGGAGGACAGAGCCAGTTCATGTTGTCATCCCCCATGGCCCTGCGTCCCGTCCACGACACAGAGAGACTCTCGGGCTGATGTCACAGTGTCTGGATCAAGGACACTGTTAGTGACATCGTGTAGCTGAGGTCATTGTATGGCATGTGCCTGCTTGTGTGCTTCCCAGGTAAGCACACCGTGACTGGAATGAAGCCTCTGCTCTGCCCGCCTGGTGTCCGGAAGTGTCCACTCCACACGCAGCCATCTAGCGACGCTCACCCTCCAGGAAGGCCCTTGGGGCTGTCGGCTCCCGACACTAATTTTGTAACATGATTCTTCTTTCCAAAGCAAAAGGCAGTGTGTTTTAGTTGTTCAATGCTTTCGATGTCTGTTGAGTAGATACCTAACCCTGCAGCTCTGCTTTTGCCTGCAGTGTGCGGAGTGTGAGGTTCTGGTTGAAATAAAGAGATCCCGGAGTTGCGAGGGTGCGTACTTGGAGGAGGAAGTACGTCCGCAGCTTCGTGTGGAAGTGTGCTTATTCCCTTTCACACCATTGTAAAGCTCTACTTACCAGTGCCCAGTTCTTAAAAGTAGCTGTGGTGAGAAAACTGAAAGCATATTGATGAACTTTTCAACTCCATTAAAATGACATTCTAATCGTTAGACTACCCTTGCCTGTTCATCCATGCCTGATTGCATCACAGCATACATCTGCCACTTGGAAAATATTGGTCTACTGAATTATGCAGTCCCTCCAAATGTTGAAGCATTTCATTGTACATTATTAAATAGGAACATTTGTTAATCTCATTAGAAAAGACTGCATTAAGAAGCTGTCAGACTTGTGGTAGATATGTTTCCCAAAATTCTGGCTTTCAATTGAAAGATCAGACTTTGTCCTTGCCAACACACACTGTCATTTGCTTCCTCAAAGTTTCAGGCTCACTATCTTCCGTTCTGATAATGTTTGGTAGCAAATATCCAAACCCAAATAACTGCTATATATATACGTGTGGTTTTATCAAATAAATATAATACCACATAGGCAACACTGCTTGTGACTCAAACTACTGCACAGGAGCATTGCCTTGAAAGAACATGGGCATACCTGTTACAGCCAGTCAGAGGAAACATATCCATGTCCTTAATTGTGTCATGCTTTGGGGGAAGGAATTCAAAATCCTTCCTTGTAGATTTTTTTCAGATCTACAAGATGTTATTTTTGTGTACGCTCTACTGTACACATCAGCACTTCTTGTTTCTCTCTCACTGTAACTTAATACACATTGACCAGGTTTTGTACAACTCTGTCTTCCCCTTACTTTCCTCACCACCCCAAAAGCACCATTTTGGTGTCAACTTTTATGAGACAAACATTCTTTGTATTCTAAAGGATTTCTCTCTTTTTATGGATAAATATTAGTAATAAATGCTGTACTTTATCCATACCTTGTATAGTAGACAGCCTCAGGTTGCTGGAATGAACCTCCATACCAGATATAGTTATGGGAGGGAGAAGGGAAGAATAGATTTATTGGAGCTTTCAGATCCAGGGAAGTTTCATAATGGCAGAAGAAGTTGGCCCCCTTTCACCAGACCAAGCAGAGAGAGAAAAGCCACAAGCAACCACACCAGTGAAAGCCAGCACACTCAGGAAAGCCAGGCAAAGCTCAAGCACTTGGCATCTCTTTAGACTGGAATTCCAAATCCACCCCCACATCTTAGGGCTGAACCCTAGGATCGGCCCAGTGACACCGCCTCCACACAGAGATCCAAATCCAGACAGAGATCCAAATCCGGACAGAGGTCCAAATCACAAGCCTTTAATAAACTCATTGCCTCATGAATATTTCTATTTCTTGGCTTTTGAGAAGACTGTAATAAACAGGAGAATGGAGGTGTTTATTTAGCTTACCTATTTTATTTCTTTTGATCATAATGGACGGTTGTATTTATGGTCAAATGGTAATTTTATTTCTAATTTTGGGGGGAAGTTCCATACTGTTTTCCATAATGGACATAATAGGTTACATTGTTACCAGATATATAAGGATTCCTTTTTCTTTACATCCTTATCAGCACTTGTTGTTTTTGTTCATTTTCATAATAGCCATTCTGATTCGAAGGAGGTGCTATTTCACCAGTATTTTGATTTATGTTTCATTGATAATTATTAACCATCTATTTAAATGCATCATCCATTATTATTAGAGTTGTGAATTACTAATTTTTTGCTTTGAGTTGAGTTCCTTATATATTGCAAAAGTCAATCTCTTGTCAGATGTATAAGTAGCAAAGATTATGCAGGTTGTCTCCTTTGCTATAGAGAAAAATTATAATTTTCTTAATAAAATCTCATCAGCCCTAATAGGATGCTTCTACCCATTGTGTCATGGGCTGTACCCTCAGTATTGAAACTGCATCCACAGGTTAGCTGCATCAGCAAGAGCCAAGGATTGGTTAGAAATGCACTTGGGTTCCACTCTAATTCTCCCCAATTAGCATCCAGCTTGAAACCAGTTTCCACATGAGACATATGCACAGGAACTTTTGAGAAACACTACATTCAAAAATAGATCTAGAAACATATTGCCTCGTATTAGATTGAAATAATGTACGAAAACATGAGGCTGGGTTAGATTTTCTTGAAATGATCTGCACAGTGAGGGGATGTCCTCTGGCCGCAGCAGTACACTGGTTTTTGAAATCATTTTTCACAATATTTCTGTCACCAGGGTGACAGTATATTTTGTTTGACATATGACTTCTCTTTTCTAAGAGGTGCAGGACATGAGGTGGTCCTGCAGTAAGCAATGCCATTTTTCTTTCTGTGTCAATATTTGATGGGGAAAAGTGTTCATTACTAGAGCAGCCAAAAGCAACGAGAATCTGCTATGTGTATTTTCAACAGTTGAGAGGCTGTCCCTCACACCTGCTGTCTTTGTTTTATCTTTTAAACTGTTTGCTGAGAATACCCCCGACTCTGTTTCACATGTCATGTTTTGAGGACATATTTCTCATGAGACCACTATGCAGTTGCATGCCTATACTGAGCTGTCTCACAGACTAGTTCGCTGAATGTAATCTTAAGTCTAGTTATGCACTACAAAGTGGCAACAAGTTGAGCTTTCTACATGGCATGCATATTAGAACTAGATGTGTTTTCCCAAAAAGTATACTGTGAGATGCCAAGAGTCTGCTGCTCGAAAGGCCTCCTGTGAACAGTGGCGTTTACTCTTGCAACAGAGATTTGCATCGTGTTTGACAGTGGTGCGGACAACAGCCTGTCCAGCCGGGGCGGGGGCAGGAGACGTGGTCGGCTGTTTGTACCTTTATAAATAGCTTTATTCAAAACCCATTCTGTAGAAGTTATTAGCAGCTTCACTTTATTTGTGCATTCTAAAAGTACGTAAGTGCTAGACAGATGGCTTAGTGGTCAAGGCAGTTGTCTGCAAAACCTAAGGACCCTGGTTCAATTCCCCAGTGCCCACGTAAGCCAGATGCACAAGGTGGCACATGCATCTGGAGTTTGTTTGCAATTGCTGGGGGTCTTGGCCTGTCCATTCTCTCTCTCTTTCTCCCTTTCTCTCTTTCTCAAGCAAATAAGTAAAAATTAAAGCCGGGCATGGTGGTGCACGTCTTCAATCCCAGCACTCGGGAGACAGAGGTAGGAGGATCACCTTGAGTTCGAGGCCACCCTGAGACTCCACGGTGCATTTTAGGTCAGCCCCAGCTAGCGTGAGAACTTATTTTGAAAAACCAATAAATAAATTAATTAATAAAAATAAAAATTGGAATTACATAAGCTGATATAATCAGTGTCACTAATACTCAGGCTTGCTGAAGGTTGTTTCATATTTTAATGATAAGCCTAATTTTTGGCAGTAATTGCCACATGGGAGCTTACATTATTTGTTTACACTCAAGTTGTTTGTATACTATGAAGATGAATTTAATCTTAGTCAAAGAGCAGTATTTTTTGTTGTATTTATTTATTGCATTGAAGCTTAATGACAGAGGTGTGCTAATCCTACAAAACCAGGCATGCATAAATCAAAACAAAGTTCTTCTTAATACCCCTGTGCCTGCTCGTGGGAAGCCAGCTGGTCTTGTTTGTTTTGGGAAACTGCTGTCATGTTCTGTGTCCTTCAGATGTTCCTAACAGATATTTGTCAAAACTTTCCCAACTAAAAATGGGAGAATAAGAGAGGTTTATGAGCTCTTCCCTAGAAACCTGAGAAGAAACTCGCTTTTCTACTTTAAATTATTATTGTCATGACCCCTGGGGAAGCTGCAGGATACTGTCAGTTAGTGAGCACAGCATTGTTGAATGGAAACTGTGCTCACTCTGGATGCTGATGTGGTCTAGGTCATGTAGCTGTGCATGAGTCAGTTACCAAGTGGTATCTTAGGAGTATTGTCTAAAGAAAAGCCTTCAGTGATTAACAAAACACTTTATTTCATTAAAATTTGCATCAATGTTCAAGTTAAAATCTGTATTGGGGCTGGAGAGATGGCTTACTGGTTAAAGGCACTTGCTTACAAAAGCCCGCTGGCCTGGGTTTGATGCCCCAGTACCCATGTTGTGGTTCTTTGAATCCATTGTCTTCTATGTAAATTCATGGGCTTTTAATACTTGGTCCATAGCTGGTGGCAGTTTGGGAGGGAAGCCTCCTGGAAGAGATGCTTCTCTGAGTGTGGGGTAGGAGGACTGCTGTTGTCGACAGCTCCCCCTTCCACTTCCAGAGCGAGGTTCACTCTTGTTGGGATCGTCCACCTGCCATGGCAAGGAGCGATGCCCAGCTGCTGCTTATCCCACGCTGTCCCCTGCCATCGCGAATCTTCCCCTTGAAACTGTAAGCAACAGAAACCCTTTTCCCCTATGAGTTGCTTCTGCTCTGGTGCTTTTTGCTTTTTATCCCAGCAAAGAGAGCACATGTAAAGCCAGATCACAAGTGGTACACGCATGTGCAGCTCCTTTGCAATGGTCAGCATCCTTGCTGGGCCCATCCTCTCTCTCTCTCTCAAAGACATAAAACTATTTTCTTAAAAAAGTACATCAATATAAAACTATAATAAGTGTAAAAATAGCCACTTTAATTTTATTTTAAAAGAAATTATCATTTACTTTTTGGCATTGTATTTGAACACAGTAAAATTCACGCCTTAAGAGTATTATAAATGGTGTCAAACATATATAGTTGTGTAATGACCATCGTTAGTGATACATTATGAATTGTGTCATTTTGGAGCTTTAATATGCAGAACCTCAGAATGTGACTTTTTTTTTTTTTTTCCTTTGGAGACAGGGCCTTTAAATTGGCAGATTTAATGAGGTCATGTGAGTGTGACTTAATCAAATCTGATGGATAACATTTTAAGTTGTTGAACAAAAAAATCTCTGTGCCAGGATACCTCCCTTTGAGTTTGTGTCAAGGGGATCCCAGAAGTTCCTCAAACTATATAAACTCTATCCATGGCTCTTGGCTTCCCACCAAACTATGCGGTGATTCCGTATTACTGCAGCCTCACACAATCAAGCTATGACTGATCTGGAAGCTTCCTCCAACCTTCTAACATTTTTAGAGCTGGCTGCTGAGGAAGAAAATCATCTGTGATCTTACATAGATGGGAATTCTGTATACCCCACAATCTACCATCAAGGCAAGGTGTATCCACTGGTTAATAGTGATCTGTTATGGGGATAGTCATCTTCTTCAGGAATGTATTTAAGACCTGCTTCCCAGAATGGAATGAATGCTTAGAACTGTTAAACTGGTCATAAACATAGGAGATTATATGATCAAAGAGAGAACATACTACTTTTCTATGCTAAGTGGATATTGTGGTTGTTTGAATTAATGCCCTTCAATATGTTCAGGAGTTTATTAACATTTCTTGGATTTCCAGCCACCTGGCTGGGGGAGGTGCCACTGGGCAGTAGGTGCAGCCCTGAGGTGTGGTGGTAGACTTGAGAATCCAATCTAAAGGCATGCAAAGTGCTGGAGTTCCTCCTGGGGCTCCTGAAGTGTGCTGTGCCCTGTGGCTTTTGACTGTGGCTTCTCTCTGCTTGGACCTGTGAAGGCAGGCCAGCTTCTTCTGCCATTATGGAACGACCCTGGATCGGTGAGCTTCAATAAATCCCTTCCTCCCTTCCTTTCATAACCGTGCCTGGTCTGCAGGTTCATCTCAGTGACCTGAAGCTGTCTGCTACAGGTATGTTGTCAAACTGTCTTCTAAATATTTATGTTTCTTACCTACAGATTAATGCTTCTCTCACTTCCTTCAGAGCATCAGAGAAATTTTATTTTTATTTTTATTTTTTATTTTTTTCACTAGAAGAGGTTAATGCAGAGATGCATATAGGACCAAAGTGCTGTTTTGTGCTGCACTCCAGACAGAACATTCAGATCACCCCGTCATGGCTCAGGGAACATCAGAAAAGAGCGCTATACTCTGTACTCATGAGCTCAGGGAAGCTGTGCTTTCCTGCAGGAGAGTGAGCCTGCCAATATTCCCTCAGGGATGGAGGGGAATGCAGAGTCCCAGCTCCTCCCAGAGGAGCTATTGTCAGTTAGTTAATGGTTTCTGAGGGAGTTACATTCTTCAATTGTTTATCTCTCATCCGTCCTCTGCAGGCCGCTCTAGTTACACCCAGAGGGTAGACTAGTATCAGAAGGCTTAGCTGGGGTGGGAGGGGATAAGAGAGGGTAGAGCAGGTAGATATGATTAAAACGCATTATATGCATACATTAAAGTGTCAACATTCTACATAGGATAAAATATTATTTATATGTGGTTTGCATACACCAAGGATGCACCTTAACTGAAAGGCCCTGGGAAAAGGCAGTGCGAGAGCAGCCATTGCAAGGCCAGGGGGAGGCCTGCCTCACCGGGGCACCACCCTGGGTATGTCCCTCGGATCTTGAAGTTCCTTGCGATGTTTATCTATGGGCTTCCACGGGCGACCTGTGTAAAACGATTTTCAGTTGTTTAAGCAGCCTGGTTTGCCGTGCATTGACATGGGAACCAGCACAGATGACTGTAGCAGTCTTGATGTAGAAATTTTCTGTTCCTTTTGCTCTAAATTTCTCTGGTGTCTTTGTACGGAGACCCTGACCACCACCAATCTGGCAGCTCTCTCTACACAGTTGTCTTTGCCTGACTAGGTTATGTGAAGGAAATGCCTCCTGAACTTTTTATTTCCCTTAGAAGGAAGGCTTGATGTGCACCCGTGTTATTTCATAAAAATGCCCACGAGTTAGTTGTTCTTTTCTTACTGCTATATTATTAAAACCACCAAATGTACCACAATGGGACTATCCACTCATCAATCAGGTTTTTCTACATTTCCGTTGTTATGTATAAAGCCACTGAAATATTCTCACAAAGGGCTTTGTTTGGTTATATTTTTCATTTACCTTCCTAAATACCTAAGAGTGACTTCCTGGTTCATATGGTAATTGTGTTTCTCATTTTTATTTCATACAACCTGACATCTCTATTCAAGACAGTGGGCTACTCTACATTCTGCTAGCAGTATATAGAAGATTTTACCAGTGCTTGGAGTTTCTTCTAAATGTTACTCATTTTAGTAAATGGTTGACCTTGGACTCACTCTGTCGTCCCTTGAAACCACAGCGATTCTCCTGCTACTGCCAATGCTGGGATTAAAGGTGTGTGCCACCATGCCTGGTGACTTCAGTTCTTTAATACAGTGTTTGATTAAATGCTTTGCTCCATTGTAACTATCTGTTCTTGCTTTCTGATAAAAGATTTTGCTAATACTTATATTTTCTAAAAAGAAATGATTCATTATATACATTTAAGGTGCACAGCATGTTTGATATCAAAATACACAGTGAGTTGAATACAATCATCAAGCAAATTATACTGCCCATGGCTTTCCATTGCTACCTTGTCTGTGTGTGCACACATGGACATGCGTGTGGGAAGAGCAGCAAGGCTCCACTCTTTGAGCAAGCTTCCATATGCAAAATGATACTTCAACCATAGCCCTTGTACTGTGCATCAGAATTCTCTATTTATTTGTCCTACATAAATACATGTTTATACCATCTGGTCAACTTCTCCCCACTCTGGTAAACTCTTTTCTATTCTCTGTATATATTAACTGTTAAAAATTTGTATTTTTCATTCTGTATCTGGTTTATTCCATCAGGTTCCCCTGTGTTGTCTCAAATTACAGTTTCCTCTGTTTAAATATTTTGTACATACACACAGTTCTGTTATATAGCTATGTACACATATATTTCTTTATTCATTTGTCTGTTGATAGACATGGCATTGTTTCCATATCTTGATGATGTTAAATAATACTATGAACTATGTGAGTGCAGATATCTTTTTGGTTCCTGATATTAATTACTTGGGCAAATACCCAAGTGGGATTCTGGATCATATTGCAGATCAATTGTTTTTCAAAAGTTCCAAAGCCCTCATGGAACAGCTAGGCTAGCCTACAACCTACTGACATTTTCCAAGGATTGTCTTCTCTCCACACCTTGTCAACCCTTAATTTCTCTTATCTCTGATAAAGCTTCTTCACTGTGCCTTTGGCATGCATTTTAATGAGAACAAGTGACACCAGACACCTTTCTATATAATTGGTAAAGATCTTTCTTTTGAAAAAAATTTTTTTAGAATACAAAAGTGTATTTTTTTATAATTAAATTTTTTTTAATTTTTCTTTATTTTTTTTTGTCTATTTTTATTTGTTTACTTGAAAGTGACAGACAGAGAAAGAGGCAGAAAGAGAGAGAGAGAGAATGGGCACACCAGGGCCTCCAGCCACTGCCAATGAACTCCAGACGCATGCACCCCCTTGTGCATCTGGCTAAGGTCCTTAGGCTTCACAGGCAAGGGCTTAACCGCTAAGCCATCTCTCCAGCCCACAAAAGTGTATTTTGGATTTTTTGTCCCCTTTTATTTAATCTCTTGTTTCCCTTTTGATTTGGGCTACAAGAGCTCTGTATATATTTTGGGGTGACTCTTAGTCATATATATGGGCTACAGACGCATTCTTTCTGCCCCAGGATGACTTTCCAATAGGTGGATTCTTGCCCTGGCTCTGCAGAAGAGTTCCCTGTGATCTCAGTTCTTTGTTCTTTTCTTACCTGCACCTTAGCTTTTGGAGTAATATCCAATGCACCACCACCTAAGAGCATCCCCTCTCTGTTTTTTTATAGAAGTTTTGAAGTTTTGTAGTTTCAGGTCTTATATTTAGGATTTTTTTTAAATCCATCAGAGTTCATTTAAAAAATTTAATCTTTTTGGGCTGGAGAGATGGCTTAGCGGTTAAGCACTTGCCTGTGAAGCCTAAGGACCCCGGTTCGAGGCTCGGTTCCCCAGGTCCCACGTTAGCCAGATGCACAAGGGGGCACACGCGTCAGGAGTTCGTTTGTAGAGGCTGGAAGCCCTGGCGTGCCCATTCTCTCTCTCTCTCCCTCTATCTGTCTTTCTCTCTGTGTCTGTCACTCTCAAATAAATAAATTAAAAAAATTTAATCTTTTTAAGGTATTTTATTTATTATATGAGAGACAGGCATATATAGAGAGAATGGGCATATCAGAGCCTCCTAGCCACTGCATGTGAACTCCTGACACCTGTGCCACCTTGTGCATCTGGTTTATGTGGATACTGGGGAATTGAACCTGTGTCTTTTGGTTTTAGAGGCAAGTGCCTTAAGAGCTAAGCCATCTTTTCAGCCCTGTTAGAATTCAGTTTTGTGTGATTAGTAAGATATAGTCCAAGTAAATATCCCTGCATTTGGATAGATGACATTCATGAATGGTACAGCATTAGCGTGCTTAGGCTTAATGACCAAAGTGACCATGCAGAGTTCAGGGAGCTTCCTTCCACGCAGGTGACAATGCCAGGAAGTCAGAACACAGGAGAGAAAGATAAGGTGCTAATGCACATACGCACAGGGTCATCACCCTTATAACTACCCAACAACAGGGGCCGGGGCAATGGCTCAGTGGTTAAGGCACTTGCCTGCCAATGCCAACAACCTAGGCTCAGTCCCCCAGCACCCACATAAAGACAGACACATGAAGTGGTACATGCACCTGGAGTTCACCTGTAGTGGCCAGAAACCCTGGCCCTTTCTCTTTATTTATCTATCATCTCTCTATGCAAATAAAACAATTAAATAATAAAAATAGTAATCCATGGCTGGAGAGATGGCTTAGCAGTTAAGCACTTGCCTGTGAAGCCTAAGGACTCCAACTCGAGGCTCGATTCCCCAGGACCCACTTTAGCTGGATGCACAAGGGGGCGCACACGTCTGGAGTTCGTTTGCAGAGGCTGGAGGCCCTGGCATGCCCATTCTCTCTCTATATATATCTACCTCTTTTTCTGTGTCTGTCGCTCTCAAATAAATAAATAAAAATTAAAAAAATAGTATTCCAGATCAGAGACAGCATGCAGAAGCCATCCGTCTTATACAGTATGCTCAACCAAACATAAAGTTTTCTGCCTTAAAAAGTTCTAGAAAAAATGCATTCAAGTTTAGCTCTTATATCAGAATCAGGAAACTGACAGTTGGTAGTGACTTGAACCAAACAAGAAAAGGAAAACCACAGGATTCCCCATAAAGAACTGCAACAGCAGAGCCCTGGGCAGCGAAAGCTATGGAAGAGTGGGAGGAAGAAGTAAAGTGAATAGGGAGCATAAACGTCAAGGGAAGAAAAGGGGGAAATCAGGAAGAGAGGCTGGGTTATGTAATTTGGATCATAATCACCAACTTTCATTGTATTTATAGCATTACCAAGCTTTGAAAGTTTACTCATCTCACAGCAAAGCTCTAAAAATGCAGTTATCCTAAAAATAGCTTGTAACTTTTGAAGATGCCTATAAAATCAGTTATAATGATTGGCCTCTATAAGCTAGCTGCAGATAACTACCTTAGGCTTCTTTTGTCCTGTATTAATGCTCTGTATCATGCTTTTACATAATAATATCTTCCCACATTTTTAAAAATCCCTTGCCAGAAGTTCGTGGAAGAGGGGGCAAAAAGATTGTTAGAGCCACACATTGGGACATTATGCACAGAGTCATTGCCTCTTCCCCATAACTGATGACTAACCCCACAATGTACAACCCACATTCCCCAAGGAGGAGGGTCCCTGCAGAGGGGGGAGGACAGGGAGGAGGCTGATGACGGTACCAACATGGCTGTTGACACACTGAGTATGGACATAAGTAATAGAGAAAACAAGAAATAAAAAAAGAAAAGTCAGTTTAAAAAAATCCCTTGCCAATATAATGTACAATATCTGCCCAATATTTCATTTTGCATTCATCTCATAATTTGTATAGTTGATTCCTTATTCCTTAACAAATAAATACTAGCTGGGTCAAAAATTGACGAACAATTTAAACTGGCAAACATATTGTTGACAATTAGGATGAGCACTGGGTGGTAAAAATGAGAATGTAGGGTTTTGGGGAAAGACTGAGGCTTGTTGCCTACAACTGAAGGTAACCGCGCGAATGCTGGAGAATGTCCTGAGATAGATCGTGATATATCCTGAAATATTCCAGTCCTGCAGGAGAGTGTGGGTCACCTCCGTGCTGCTGTTTCTCTGACTCACGGTTGTGCGTGTGGGAATGACTGCTCGGGGTCTGTATGCTAAGCTTTGGGCAGTGAAGAAATCTGGCAGAGGGAAGAATGAGTTAATTCTTAACTAACTTCAAAGCCCACAGTGTTAACTACCTCAAACACATGGGAACTTATTGAAAAATTATTAGGTCAACTCCCATGGCTTGATAATATAAAGTTAGTTCAAATCTCTGTGAATGTGCCTCCTTTAAATGCAGTGTTTCATAAAGGAAGAACTTCATAAAAGAATTGTATTAAATGTTATTACATATTACCTGATCATATTAAGATGTACATGTATATATACAAATTATAGCTTAATTAGACTTATTGTCCACTAAAATTGGTTAATTTAATATTTTTCTTAATTCTGAAAATATAAACGATTCCATGATGACCATAGTTGTTGTTTCTTTAACTCTAAATTTGACCAAAATTTTAGACTTCATAAAAGAATTGTATTAAATGTTATTACATATTACCTGATCATATAAAAATATACATGTATATATACTAATTATAGCTTAATTAGGCTTATTGTCCACTAAAATTGGTTAATTTAAAATTTTTCTTAATTCTGAAAATATAAACGATTCCATGATGACCATAGTTGTTGTTTCTTTAACTCTAAATTTGACCAAAATTTTATCATATTATTCACTAATTGGATTTCCTTTTCTTTAATGAATTGTTCATTTGTATTCGTTTTCCATTAATCAGTTTGCATACTGGTTTTGTTCTCAGAATCCTGCATCAGCTTTTCATTCATTAAGGGTATTAAAAAGAACTGATGCATTTGCTGCCAAATTTTATCTCTGTTGTTCATTTAACTATTACTTTAAAAGTGATTTTATTGTTAAATCCTTCAGTAATTTCAAGCACCTCTTGAATTATTTTTGAGCTGGATGGATGGCTTAGTGGTTAAGGCACTTGCCTGCAAAGCCAAAGGACTTTGGTTTGATTCCCCAGGACCTATGTAAGCCAGATGCCCAAGATGGCACATGTGTCTGCAGTTCGTTTTCAGTGGCTAGAGGCCCTGGCACACCCATTTTCTCTTTCTCTCTCAAATAAATAAAAATATTTTTTTTAAAAAAAGTTTTGGGCTCAGTGGCTAAAGGCATTTTTTTTTTTAACCTGAAGAGGCAAGTTCCATTCCCCGTACCCACTTAAGGCCAGAGTAGAGTGCAGAGTAGAGTGAGTCTGGAGTGTGTTCACAGTGACAAGAAGCTCCACTGTGGATATTCTCTCCCTCCCTCTCTTTCCTCTCCCTCCCTCTCTTTTCCTCAAATAAATAAATACATTTTTAAATGAGAAGTTTTAATGTCTTTCAGAGAGCACATAGATAGATACACCCATGTATTTTTCTTCTATCTACATGAAGTTAGGGTGGAGAGATGGCTCAACAGTTAAGGCACTTGCTTGCAAAGCCTAATGACGTGGGTTCAATTCCACAGTGCCCATGTAAAGCCTGATGCACAGAGTGGTGCATGCTCCTGGGGTTCGGTTGCAGCGGCTAGAGGCCCTGGTGCACCCATTTCTCTCTCTGTGTGTCTGTGTCTCTCTTTGCTCCTTCTCTTTCTCTCTCTGCTTGAAAATAAAATAATTTAAATATATGAATTTAGTTTTAGTTATTTTTACTGTAACTCTTTAGTCCATCTAGCATTCATTTTAATTGGATATGAATTGATTAGACACTGAAATGAGGTAATCAACTAGCTAACAAATTAGTGTATGCTGGACCAACTTTAAATTATTTCTTATGAGTTTCTTTCAAATTATTAGTAATGCTTAATGTTTAAGAAGAAGTAATATTTATGGACATCTAATAAACAAATCCAAGAATTCATAGTGTATATATTAAAAAATAAGTCCTCTATTTTTTCACTGTCTTCAGTCTTCCATTTGTCCATCAACAATAATTCCTACCATTTGTTTTCCTATGTTCATTAATTTATGTGTAAATATATATGACTATGTATGTTTTCACTTGTCTCTTTTATGTGGTGCTGAAGACCAAAGTCAGGGTCATATGTGTACTTAGACAAGCTCTCTACCAATAAACTGTTCGTCAGTCCCTTGGAGAGTCTGAAACTTTAAGTGATGTTTAAAATACAGGATCTGCTCTTCACGTGAGTTTTCCTACTTCCTACATGACAACAAAACAGACCAAGCATGATCCCACTAGCAAGGGCCCACGGTGGAGTGGGGCCCGGGAGGAGGGAGATGATGGTGCTAACCTGTGATGTGTCCATATTAAGTTTCTAGTTAATAAAAAGATACAAAAAATGAGAGAACATAAACTAAAATTAATTAAAATATAAAGGAAAGAAGGAAAACATAGAAATTAAGATGTACTTATTGTCGATCATTCCCATAGAAGAATCATGTGAACTGCACGCTTTGACAGGACAGCTGCAGTGTTCTATTTCATGTGTATGATATAATTCACAAAATATAATGACCAGGTATTTAGAGATTCAACAAATATGAGAAGCCATGCACATCAGTTTGTCTTTATCTACTCTTTCCTCTCTTTGCCCTCCTGCGCATCTCTTCAACCACTTCCTTGTAGACTTCTGCTTTGCTGGTCAGATTCCTTTGTCTTTGTTCAGATTTGCTTTGTAGCCTAAAATGTGATTGCTTTAAAGAAAGTTCCTTAAGGTGCTGAAAATACTGTGCAGGCCACAACTACTGAATGAACGTCCTATAGATGTCTCCACTTGACCTATGATACAAATTTAATTCTGAAGTTTCTTTGTTGATTTTTAGTTTGAATGACCTATATGTTGATAAAAGCAGGGTATTAAATTATTGTACTATTGTATCAATATCTATCTATCATTTGTTAATAATATCACATCTTCTCAATGAATTCCTCCTTCTGTTACTATGTGGCACTCAACATAGAATATTTTTTTCCTTTATCTGACTTATAAATGTAGTATTTTATTGGTTTTATTGTTATGTGATTTTTTTTTTAACCTGCCAGAACTATTTGTCCTCGAAATTTTGCTAGTGATTATTTCTGCTTAGTGAATAAAGTCTAGAGCCAAAGAGTTCAAACCAGGAAAAAAATCTGAGAGCCTTCTCTATCATAATTCTCTTTTAATGAGTCTCAGAGAAAATTATTAACAGGAAGTGTGGTGCATTTTTTTGTGCACAAATTTTAGTGGCTAATGTCCATTGTGATTTAACTCACAATTATGTAGCTTAGGTATCAAGGTTTGGGCTTTGGGCCCTTCTACTCAGCTGCTATTTAACTAGGCAGCCTATTTCTGAAGGGTGGCTGTCAGGTCTTTGGAGCAACAGTGGCCCACATGTCCCTCATACTCTGCAGGCCGGCCTGAGCTCCGTCACATGGTACCCGTGGCAAAAGTCACAGGGGTAGCATGAGAAGAAGCCATGATGAGGCTAAGTTTTCAGTGCTAATTCTGAGGTATTCAAGAGGTCACAGCAAGCCAGATCCAGCCAGTGAGGGAGGGAACTCCAGTTGATGGGAGATGCTCCAAGACTGGTGTTGAATTCTGCAAACAAGCACCCAAGCACTAGTTGGCGTTTGTCAGGCCTGAACCCTGCAAGCCCCTGGGGGGGGGGGGTGCAGGTCACACTCATGAAGCTGGCGCTACGTGAGCTGTGGCTGGCACGCTGGAAGCCTTACTTCCCTTGAAGAAAAGGCAGCTCCTCGGTCCTGGACACAGGAAAGGTCATAGGAAAGGCCTCAGAATCTGTGTTTTAACACACGCTCCTATGGATTCTGGTGTTCAGTTAGGTTTGAAAAGCATTGCCTACAGGGCGTGGGTAGAAAATGAAGGCGTGGATTAGAGGAGGAGACTTAAAAGAAATATATAAATATAAGGGCATACGAGATTTGCCAACCAAACATGATGCCAGGTCTTTCTAAAATGCTTAAAAACACAAAGAATAGTGTCCAAGACTGAGACCTGGGCATAAATGTAATACTTAGCAGGAAAAGATGACTAATGGTGGCTGGCAAACCCTGCACAAGAATAACCTGTTTTTCTCAATAGTTTGGCTGCAGTCTAGAGCTGACCTCACCTGGGTTATTGTTTAATTTATTTTATTAATGCTCCCACAGTGAGCACCGAAGGAGAGCTTCTCTCATGTGTGGCTGCGTCTAATCAACCAGGTCTTGGCCATGTTTTATTACTGCCAGCAATGATTTGTTCTTTTCATTTTCTGGCCATGGAATTTTGATAAATTCATTTAAACTGGTCCATAGCAGGTCAGACATACTGCAGTACACTATCATAGCTTAAAATGTGTTTGCCTGACATACCATAGCTGAGGAGCCCCCCAGGACCTACAGAATTCTGTGACATAGGCCCTTGCAACACAATCCAAAAACCAAGCAATGTGTTGAAGAGATTGTGTACTTAGTTAAAAAACAAACAAACAAACTAAACCACATTTACTCCCATGGAAGTGCAGGTCGAAAGCATCATGGGAGGAAAATGAAGATATGTTTCCGTGACTCCAGATTTTCTTAAATTTTAAGGTTTATCTGAGTATATTCTCTCACTGATTGGGACTTGCCTCCTAACTATTTAAGTGTCTGTTTCCCAAATTAAACCACTGAGTCACACCAAGCATATACATTGGCTCTATGATCTGAGTTTACAAAAACATTGTTTTTTAGTTCATTACACCTTTTTTTTTTTTTTTTTTTTTTTTTAATCCTATTTGCTGACAATGACTTGGAAGCCAAACCTTGGTAAACTCTTCAAGACGCTGCCTATACTTGAAATACTGGAGAAGGGCCGAAGGATAGTTTTCACCTGCTGGCTGACTTCGGGTAAACCACTCTCCCTCTCTAAATGTCGAGGTACTGCTACTGCTAGATGAAAATGTCTAGAGCTACTGGCTGATCTGAATGACTTAAGAAAGAAGCCTGTCCTTTGCCCCAGTCATCAGCTGGTCCAATTCACTCCTCCCTAACTCTGATGACTGCGCTTGGTTTAGAGAACTTGCGAAGTTGATGTGCAGGTGAAATCTGCCTGTGCTAGCAGCTGAACATCTCTAGCTTGCATGCTTTTTGCTTTTATGTCTACAAGTTTTGTGCCAATAAAGGTTCCTTTCAATAGAACGCAGTTGCATTTGCAAAATTTATAATTAAGTGAAAATTAAGGAAGTCAAGTGTGTCGAGTTTCTGTTTCTCTAAGCTGGTTGTTGTTTGAATCAAAATATGTAGGGACTAACTTTTTAGTAATTATATTGTATTTGGCATCATTTAGACATTTCCTCAATTACTTTCCTTTTCTGTCATTTCCTTGGAAATTGGAAGTCTAAGTTTGAATAATGTAGTTTGCTATTGTTTCCAGAGGAACTCAGCAACTGATGCCAATTCACAATCATATCATGTGACTTACTCTTTTATTTCACATGCTTCTCACTTTTTGTTTTGAAAACTGCCATACAACCAAAGGAAATATGCTATAATGTCATAGTCCCTTACATTTTTCACATATTCTTATTATGTTCTATAATTATTATTTCTTATATTTTTAAATTTTAATTTGTAAGAAATTATTAGGAAGGAACACTAGTCAATCTCTTTTGACAAATAGGAAGTATAAGCCACTATCAATAGAGTATATTCCTGATTCCAATGATTTTAATCATAGATTTTCAGGCTCCACAAACAAAAGTTCTAACAGAGAACTTTTACAAATTATCTAGTTAGAATATGATTGAACATAAGAAAATCTCAAAAACATGGAAGATCTTATGAGAAAATTCAGATATAATTTGCAGGAGGTGGCTGGATATGCTGTCTTTGGAATTGCATCTGTTGCTTTCACAATTTGAAATCATACTATAAGCTGAGGAGATAGCCCAGTGTGTCTAGGGCTTGCTGCTGTATAATCATGCAGGCATCTTGGGTCAGAGACGACCACATTTGGCTCCCTATCATCCATGCTAAATAAAGAAGCCAGGTGTGGCCACGCACACCTCCAGGGAGTGGAGACTGAGGAAGGTCTGACCGACAACAGCTCTGGGTTGGGCAGGAGACCTCACCTCAAGGAAGTGCATGCATTACATGGATGAGCTTTAACAGGACACCGATATTCTTCTCTAGTCTCTGCATGCATGTACATGACGCACGTATACCCGCACACACATATGCATACAACATCATAGGCACACAAACGCAGACTCACAAAGCATTGTTATAACCAACCCATCCTGCCATCAGAGGAAATGGATAGAATATTAAATCTCATTCTGAAAGTCCTTCCCATGTTGTTTTATGTCATTTTCTCTCATTTAAGCCTGCCTTTGATGGTACTTTCAGGTACATATTTTTTTTAGGAAGTAAATGTAACAGAAAACAGAAAAGGAAGAGGGACTGGGAACAAACCTTTTCCATAATTTGTGTTTCCTGCCATACATATTTGTGCCCCCATGCCCAAGAATAGTGGAAACTGGTCAATCCTCGAATCTGTATTTGATAAACCATTATTTATAGTATGTAATAATATAACCGAGAACAAAGTAGTGAAAACAAAACACATTATTCCTGGATTTTTTTTCCTCACAAAGGGACCCAGTGCTGATAACTGATTGTTCCTAAAATCACTAAAGTACAAAATTCCCCACTATTTGTGCATGTGTTTGTTCCCTTGCACTGTCTGCTCTTGATAGCCCAAAAACGACTTAGAGGGGCTCCTATTTCACCATGTCTTAACAGATTTGTTAATAAAGTTCAGCTCCTGCTAGACTTGCATTTTTTGACCAAAAAGACTAAGCAGATCATAGAGTCTGTTTCGCATCTCTCATCTAGAAGAGGCGTGTAGACTTTAGCTGCTCACGTCTGGATTTGCCTGGGCGGTGCTTTTGCACAGCCTCCCTGCTTGGTTCCGGCTGCGTGGCGGCGGGCGTGCGGGCCTTCCTGACTAGAGACAGACAACGAGAGTCCTCGGGATCTTCTACTCTTAGCTTTGGGTGCGAGGTAGGGAAAGTTAGGTGCGCACTAAGATCACGGCACTCATGCTCATAAAAGGTGTATTATTTGAAATATGCAGCATGGCTTTGAAGAGGGCAGGGGCTTTATTTGGTTTCATCTGCGTGGCCTGCGCTGAGAGCGCTTCATTCACAACTGCAGAGCAGGCAGAGGTGGGGGGCCACAGGGAGCATCACAGCCCAGCGGCTGCTCCAGCGGCTCCTCACTGAGAACGTAAGACTGCAGTCCTGGAGGTATTTTCTCTGGAATTAATTTTCTCTTAAATGGGGTTTAAAATGATCTTTAAATTCTTACCAGCATTAAAACTTTCTCTAGTTATGCATCTTATCAGTATAAGTTGCCACTTGCCTTTGAAAAGTGCTGTTTTATTTTAGATGAATGGTGCACATGTTTACTGTTTGGGTTTTGTTTTGAAATTGCAAATTCAAATACCTCTTCCTTTTAGGTTATTATTATGAGAACCTAGAAATTCCTTTCACTTGACTTTTTTCTACTTGTTCTGCACAAGTGAACACATGCATGTGTGTAGACACAGAGTATGTGTGTGGTATATGCGTACATGGATACAGATGCACAGGCCCCAGCCGTATGTGAATAGAGACCAGAGAACGGCAAGAGTGTCTCTCTTATCATTTATCCACATGCTTTCTTGAGACCGGCTCTTCCTCAGCACAGAGCTGGGGTCCACCAGTGAGCTTTAGGAATCCTCTGTTCCATGCCCCATCACAACCCTTGACTGGGGTCAAGAAGTACTTGGCCATGTATGGTTTTTAATTTGGGTTCTGGAGAGTCAAACTTAGTGGTCTGTGGCTTGAGAGGCCCACCCTTCAGTCAGAAGCACTCTTAACTGCTGGACCATCTCTCTAGCTCAATTGTTATAGCTGCAACTGTTTTGGCTTTGCTTTCTAGTTGTTGGGTTCATGCCTATGGAGAGGGATAAAGAGCTCTCTACATGCTGAAACACTGAGAACACAACTTGCATCCACTTCTCATCTTTGCAGAGCTAACCAGGTCCCAGAATGCTTTGGAAGAAGCAAACTGGGTTCACATACCTACCACAGCTTCAGGCGTGAGTGTCGGAGATAGCAGGGTAGTAAGCTCAACCTACGAAAGACACCAAGGCACTTTCTGGAATGGTGCTCCTGACAGAAACAAATGGCACTCCAAGGAGTGATTGAAAGAACCTTAGTGGACATATCATTGACATCTGTGGCTTCTCCTGATGTTTCTCTTTCTGCCTCTGAGCTCCACCTGATGCCTTCCACACACTAAACCTAACGAGGAGCCACAAGCATGGGTCTCCCTCAGAGCATAAAAGAAAGCATATTAGGTACCTTTCTCATTGTAGTAGAATATCTGCCTGACAAACATAACAAAGGGAAGGAAGAAGGAAAAGAAGGGATGGAGGAGGAGGGAGAGAGAGAGAGAGAGAGAGAGATTGAGGAAAGGAGGGGGGGAAGAGAGGAAGGAAAGGGAAGGAAGGGGTTATTTCATTTTGTAGTTCTAGGTTTTAGTCTATGCTGACAGGGAAGGCTTGGAGGCAGGAGCATGAAGTGTCTGGTCACATTGCAGCTACAGTTCGGAAGGAGACAGAAACAAATTGTGAATCCTGCTCAGCTAGCTTGCTCCTTTCTATGCAGTCCAGGACCATAGCTCATGGAAACTCACCACCCGCATAGGGTAGGTCTTTACATCTAAATCTGCATAATGTAGGAAATCCCTCACAGATATGCCCGGAGATTTGATTGGTTCCATCCATAGTGATTCTGTATTCTGTCAAGTTGGTGACAGAGATTAACCACCACAGAAAGTGAGGGTCGGTAAAGAATGGTGACACAATGCCACCACAAACCGAACCTTTCGCCCCTGACCATGCATTATCAGTATTTTCTCTTCATGGAAATACTATGCTTCTTTGACAGGGAACAGAGATAATCTAATCATTTACATACCTCCCAGAAGAATACACCTTTAAGCATTACTGTTAAGTGTGTTTTATATAAAATTGGATCTGGCCTTGGTTGTGAGACTCAATCTTGAGAAAAAGTCTTTTTCGATTCTGGGGGGTTCATTGCACAGAGTAGACATGCAAGCAGTGTCCTATTGAGCTATATATCTCTAGCCAAGAATATGATTTTTATTTTTCAATGTAGGGTCTCACTCTAGCCCAGGCTGACATAGAATTCACTATGGAGTCTCAGGGTGGCCTCAAACTCACAGCGGTCCTCCTACCTCTGTCTCCCGAGATTAAAGCTGTGCGCCACCACACCTGGCAAGAATATGAATTTTTATGGGTTCTGTTATTGTTATTTTTTTCCTTTCACTAGCACTATGAGTGAGGGAGCACTGTGAGGTATACCAGGGGATTTCACAAGCTCGAGGCCCACTTTTCTTTCCTCTTACCCAGGGAGAAAGAAACCAATTTTCACCTGTAATTGAGACCAATCACCCATTCCATGGCATGAGGCGTTTCTGTTCTAATGTTTGAATGAGAAGCACCAAATGGTCAGCTTTTATTCTCATGCCCTTTTAATGTTACGCTAAGTGTCGTCCCTTGGTCATATAGTGTTTCTATCAAGTGCAGCTTCATCAAATTCACTAATCTCCATGCTGCTCGGTCAAGAAATGAACACCCTAAAGTGAACTGATGACATCACAAGAAGGCATCCCTTCTCTGTGTGTTTTATTTCAGATTCTATTAGCAGGGACTATGGTTATATAAGCATCTTATGTGGCTACAGTTGAAGTTTCCATGCCATATATTAATGGAGTGAAAACATCAGAAGCCTCCCAGGAAGGTGTCTCAGCTGAGTAACTAACAATTTGTCTGACAACCCTTCTCTTATTTGTAAGCCACATGTTTCTCATTAAGGCACATGGTGGTGTTGGTATGAGCTATTGTTACATTCTTTCAAGATAAATTACTTTTCCATAGTGATGGTGTGTAGGATGTTATGGAAAAGAGAAGGTGTTTTGTAAGTCCACATATGCAGAGGCTCTCAAGGATAAACAATCGTTCATACACGGCAGAACATCAGTGAAGGAGCAGATGAGTAGACATCTCGGCTTCCCTCCGCATTTCCTGATGGCCATACACTCGAGCAGAATACAGAAGGCGGGGAGCCTGTTGGGGACATTATATAGAGCCAGTGTCTGCAGCACAGGAATCAGAATTGTGGATGGGGGAATGCAGAGTATATCTGAAGAATAAATTTTTAAAAATCTCTTAATTGTGAAGTAGTCCTTTTGAATAGCAAGAGCCATATTTGTATAATTCCACAATTTTTGAAAACCCTTTTAAGAGTTTTAAAGCCCATAAACAGCATTGCAATGCATGTAACTTATCCTCATGGCTGAAGCATGAATTTTCTCTTCTTCTCCCCCACTTATTAATTGAGTAATCCTGGGAAAAGTTCCTAAGCATCCTTATTCTCAAAACTTAAAATGTCTTAATAATAAATAATACCCACTTTCCAACTTATTTGTGTATATTACTACCTTAGTTTTCATCATATATTTATCAGATGATACATAGCTCAATAGTTTTAATCCTAGCAATTAAGCATTTTTACCTTTATGCCATGTTCTTTAGAGTATCAAGAGAAAGACTGAGCCATGCTCATGCATGCTTGTTGCTATGTACTAATGTAGTTTGGAGTAACGGTTAGTATATTTGCAGATGGATGCCAAAAGTCCTGTCATGTTATCTGGAAGTATGCTTTTGTTGTCATTTTTGTTTACAGAATGTGATTTTAAAAGACATTTGTGTGCCTTGGTGACAAGAGTTGGACTGTGATCATTAATTTTATATAATTATAGTAGTCTGTTGTGTCAGCTCTTTGGACAACTATCACTGTAGATCCCAGCTTCTTAAACTGTGGATCATGGCCCCATATGTGGTTACATAGCTGAATGTGGGGTTGACAAAGCTTTTTGTAACAGTAAGATATTTCTGAATATGCAACATCTAAACCTTAATTCAAATGCAAATCTGTAATGAATGTGCGGTGTTTCTGGTAGGACTCTCCCAAATTGCATCACAAGGCTTCATTGTAGCCCTGCTCTTAGGTAAGGAGCATCTACACTCCCTCCTGCACATTCCGTCATACCATGCAGTACCAGTGATCACTGTCTGACACCTCAGCCCACATTCAAGACCCTTGCATGTTGTGAATGTACTATCCCTTTAGTGTGGTGTTTCCTACATTCAAAGAAACAATGTTTATGGAAAACATAGACTTACTATTTTCCTATCATAATTTTCTGCAAGTAATTATCAAATTGGTGTGTCTTAGATTGGATTGTATGAAAGTGTTAGATTTTTTAAAAAGTATGTTTTGACTGGCTGAGTTGAGTTTCATAAAAATGTTATCTGTCTGTATATCTGTCTATGATCTATTTTATTATATTAGGTCTGTTTCTGTGGAGAATCTTGACTGCTATGTGTATTAATAATGGGTCCTTTCTCTAGAAAGTTGGAAATTTAAGTTAACATTCTCTAAAGAGCAGTTAAATCTCTCTAAAGCATCTCAACTGATAGAATTCAAAAAGAAAAAAGCAATATGGTAGGAATTCTTGTTAGATCATAAAAGGTTCCTGCCTCCACAGATTTAGGAAGACTGACATAATTCCCTGCATGATATCAGATCACAATGCTATATTGCTAGAAATTAACAAAAAAAGACCCACCAAGAATCCCAATGGCACCTGGAAGCTGAACAGCACACTTCTAAACAATAAATGGATAGTGGATGAAATAAAAAATGAGATTACAAAATTTCTAGAATTGAATACAATGAGAACACATCATACCAAAACTTATGGGACACAATGAAGGCAGTCCTCAGGGGAAAATTCATAGCACTCAATGCCTTCATAAAAAAAGACAGAGAGATACCAAATCAATAACCTAATCATCCACCTAAAGGCACTGGAAAAGCAAGAAAAATCCAACCCAAAGAGCTCCAGAAGGAAAGATATAATTAAAATCAGAGCAGAAATTAATGAATAAACAAGATTGAGAAACCCCTGGCCAATTTGATCAAGCAAGAAAAAGAGATACTTCAAATTAACAAAATTGAAAATGAAAAAGAAGAGATCACAACAGATATAAGTGAAATTGGGAGAATCATCAGGACTTATTTCAAAAACCTCTACTCCACAAAACTGGATAATGTGGAGGAGATGGATAAATTCCTGGATGTGTACCATCTATCAAAGCCAAACTCAGAGCAGATTAATTTCCTCAATGAACCTATCACACTCATGGAGATTGAAAAAGTAATTAAAAAAAAAATACCCAAAAAGAAGAGTCCAGGACCAGATGGCTTCTCAGCTGAATTCTGTCAAATCTTCATGAGGAATTCAAACCAATCTCCCTCAAACTGTGCCACACAATTGGAGAGCAGGGAAAGCTACCCAACTCCTTTCATGAAGGTAGTATCACCCTAATTCCAAAACCAGGCAGAGATGCCACAAGAAAAGATCCTGAACAAAATGCTTGCAAACTGAATCCAACAACACATCAAAAGCATTATCCACCTTGACCAAGTGGGATTCATCCCAGGAACACAGGGGTGATTCAACATATGGAAATCTGTCAATGTAATATACCACATAAACAAGGTTAAACACAAAAACCACATGATCATTTTGATAGATGCAGAAAAGGCCTTTGACAAGATACATCACTTCATGATAAAAACACTGGAGAGAATTGGCATGGTTGGGTCATATCTTAACATAATAAAGGCAATATACAAAGCACCTAAGGCCTAAATAATACTCCATGGAGAGAGACTTGAGGAATTCCCATTAAGATCAGGAACAAGACAGGGTTGTCCACTCTCACCTCTGCTTTTCAATATAGTACTGGAAGTCCTACCTCAAGTAATAAGACAGGAGAAGGAAATAAAAGGGATACAATTTGGAAAGGAAGAAGTTAAGTTAGCTCTCTTCGCTGATGACATGATTGTATATGTAAGAGACCTGAGAGACTCCATCCCAAAACTCCTAAAGGTGATTAACTCCTATAACAAAGTAGCAGGATACCAAATCAATGCACAAAAATCAGTAGACTTTCCATTGTTTTATGTGATCCAGAGAGGAAGTTATTTTTCTCCCAACATTCTCAGAAGTAATCCTGATGCTTACCTCACTTGAGCTGTCTTATGTCGCATGGCCACCTCTAGAGTAAGCTTGGTGCTCACTGTTATGGGACATAATAGTCTTGTGACATATTATCTCATCCTATGCACTATAGAAATTTCAAAGTCTCAATCGGAAGTTCCAAGGAGAATGGATATTGAGGATGTAATGATAGATTTGTACTATTAGTTCTATTCATAATATTGGATGTACATGATAAGAATGTTTATTACTACTTACTGAAGATTATCCTCAGGGTAAAATATTTTCTCATATATAATGCTGGTAATCATGAGTCATTTAAACTTTTTATTACATTATCATTACAAGAAGTCACAAACAATGACATTGAAGTTAAATCTTTTCCCCTTTGCTTTCCAGACAATTTTTAAAGGAGTTCTAATGTGCTTATACCCATTTGAATTAGCTACAGCATTCACAGAGTGTGTTTAAGATTAAGCTGTTCTATACATTCTTTTTGAAAGTTGTTTTTAGAATACTTGGAAATGTTAGGTGACAGCATATGTTTAATGCTGTTAAAAGCAAAGTTATTTTTGTAAAAGTCTGTAATAGTTCTTTAAGTATATAAAAGACATAACCTACAAGGTCTTGGAGTAACATTTGGTAGGTATAAAGAGAAGTAAGTTAAAGTGAACAGCATAAGTAAAATGAAATAAAAAGTTAGTATTAGTTGCTAGAATATTTCATAAATTATATCAAATTTAGATTTAGTGTGAAAAAGATTTTTAAATTAAATACATCTCAGAAATATATGGTTCCACACTGTCCTTCTGGTTATACAAAATTATGATTAACTTGTAAATGCATTAAAAATTTTCATAGTCTATTTTTTTACAAACAAAGATGCATCACTTTGTAAAAGAAGTATTTATCATCACAGATGAAATAATGCTGTAATGTGTATGAGGTAATTTGTTAATAAAATATGACACTGCAGTAATTAATAAAATGACACACAAAGGAAGCCATTAGTAATTAAAAAACTTAGAGTAATTAAAGAGAAGAAAAAGAGTAGGTCATAGGAATATCATCTTAAACTAATAAATTCTGATTCCAGTTAAAATGAAATAAATGTAATCTGCCTGATTTCTACCACTAGAAATTAGATTATGAGACATATCATCAAAAGTACCTATAGGGCCGGCACGGTGGCACATGGTTTTTGTCCTAGCATTCGGAAGGCAGAGGGAGGAGGATGGCCATAAGTTCAAGGCCACCCTTGTACTACATAGTGAATTGCAGTTCCAGTTCACTGGAGCGAGTAGAATAGGACTCTACCTTGAAAAAAATCCAACCAAACCAACAAAGAAAACAAAAACAAAGGAATCACGTAATGACTCTGAAAAACAAATTATTCCAGGAAAATTTAGAAGGAAAATTAAAATATCTCCAAATGACCATATACTTATGATATCCTCTTGTTCTTTTCTTTCCAATATCTCTCACTTTTATTCTAGGTAGCTTAATTGATCCTCTCTCTCTCTCTCTTCCTCTCTTTCTCTCTGATACACACACACACACACGAGAGAAAAATTACAAAAAATAAAAACTAAACTTCTGTTGGCCCAATGTTAGAAGTAAGATAAATAAGTAAACAAACAAACAAACAAACAAACAAACAAACAAACAAAATCTTATTCCATGAAGTATGGGACAGGGCAGAGGTTCTCAGTAAAGAGATGGGTACTATATAAAAGAATCTTTTTTTGTTTTAATATTTTTTGTTCATTATTTATTTATTTATTTGAGAGCGACAGACACAGAGAGAAAGACAGACAGAGGGAGAGAGAGAGAATGGGCGCGCCAGGGCTTCCAGCCACTGCAAACGAACTCCAGATGCGTGCACCCCCTTGTGCATCTGGCTAACGTGGGACCTGGGGAATCGAGCCTCGAACTGGGGTCCTTAGGCTTCACAGGCGAGCGCTTAACCGCTAAGCCATCTCTCCAGCCCTAAAGAATCTTAGGAAGATTTGAGATGGTAAAAATATGTAATGAAAGAATAAAAATCCATTGAAGATGCCCAGAGTACAAGAGAGGAATGGTAAATTTGAATTTAAATTAATATAAATTATTGAAATCGTATGACAAAAAGCGTATGACAAAAGTAAACCAGTGTCCTAATGACTTGAGTCTTGGAGAGTTGTAACACGTTATCAACAAGTTCTAGGAACGTAAGAGCTGGAGATTGGGGAGGAGTGCTTTGGGAGCTGTCTCCTAGGCAAGACACAGCTTGGACATTTATGACCACACAGCAGCCTTGTTTACTGCACAAAATGGAGCCTGTCAATGGTATACTATGGGGGGGGGGCCTCATGCGGCCTTACCCCACTAGAGGAGCTCGTGGCAGTCAATGGCTGCCCGGCAAGAGAGTCACGGTGCTCTTTAGTTGTGGAGTTCCAGTCAACACCCATCAGTCATATTTATCCAAGCAACACTAATTAAACCTGCTGGGTCACAGAAAAATTTAAAAAGACATGGAAGAGGGAGAGAACTACTTGGGAGAAAGAAGGGTATTAGCCAGAGAGGGAAATAGATAATAGATGTTAAATGGAATGAATATTATCAAAATATGTTACATACATGAATAAAATTGTCAAAAAGACAATGGCATAAGATAAAAAAAAATAAGGTAAAATAAAATAAAATAAATTACAACAAAGTTTCAATTTAAGATTGAGGAGAAAGAAAGAAGAGATAAAAATAATAATTGAAGAAATGCTGGATTTAATGACTTGCTTTTACAGCATAGCTAAGAAACTTGGTGAGACGCCAAGAGGACAGAGTCAGAATGCACTTTCTGTTTCCTCTTTGCTCACACCTAACCCCTGTTTATTCCCTTTGTCTCCCCAGACGTAGTTCCATGATTTCATGTGTCCATTTAAATTAAAGACCTGGGGTTTAGGAGACGGCTCAGCAGTTAAGGTGCTTGCCTATGAAGCCTATGGCTACAGTTTGCTTTCCCAGTACTCACATAAAGCCAGATGTGCAGTGGCGAAGGTCCGGAGTTCATTTGCAGTGCCTGGAGGCCCTGGTGCACCCATCTTCTCTCTCTCTCTCAAATAGTATATAAAATATTAACAAAATAAAAGTGAATAGGGATGGGGCAGATGGCTTGGTGTTTCAAACCTTTTGCTTGCAAAGCCTGATAGCCCAGGTTCAATTTTTCAACACCATGCAAAGGTGGACATGAAAAGGTGTGGCAAGTGTCTGGTATATGTTTACAGTGGAAACAGCCCCTGGTGTACCCCTCCACAACAAATACATAACGTGTCGTTTAAAATTCTTAGCTGGGCGTGGTAGCGCACGCCTTTAATCCCTGCGTTCAGGAGGCAGAGGTAGGAGGATTGCCGTGAGTTCAAGGCCACCCTGAGGTTACATAGAGACTTCCAGGTCAGCCTGGGAGTGATACCTATCTGGAAAAACCAAAAATAAATAAATAAATAAATTAATTAAAAAAATAAAATTCTTAAAAACCTAAAAGCAAAGTAGGTGCTCTAACTTGGAGGAAAACCAAGAGACGTCACCGCAGGAATACTCACTCTCACAGTGTGCTGCAGGGTGGAAGAAAAGCAAATCAGCAGAAGAGCTACCGACCTAATAATGAAGCGGGACTTCCGGCTAAGACAGGGGTGTGGCAGCCATTCCAAAGCAGTCTAGGCTGGATGAGCAGAAAAACAGCACAATTACCTCTTCTCCTGAAAAGTGCAGGTGTAGAAGGAATGCTTAACCTCAGCAGAGAAGCAGGAGAGCTCCGAGCTTCTAGCAACCACGCAACCAGCTGAGCGGCTGGGGAACTTCAGGCCCCCTCCACGGCCTCCCTGCAACCCCAGCTGCCAGCACCAGCAACCACTGGAGAACCCCAGGGGATCCTGGCCACACAGCATCCAGCACAGCCGATCCAAACAGCAGATCAGCTGGGTGTGGTGGCGCATGGCTTTCATCCCAGCACTCTGGAGGTAGAGGTAGGAAGATCACTGTAAGTATGAGACCAGCCTGAGACTACATAGTGAATTCCAGGTCAGGCTAGGCTACAGGGAGACCCTGCCCCCCAAAAATCAAAAGCAAACAAACAAACAAAAACCCATCAAGATCCACTAAGCCAGCTAGCATAGCCAAGTCCACAGTGCAGGAAAGAGGGACACAAGTGGGCACTCAGCATTGGTGAGGCTGATGCCATCCCCAAAAGCAATATGGCCTACATTCTCTCTTTCAACACCTGCCCCCAAAGTCAGGCAAATAGATCTGCCCTGGAAGGACTAATCTCACCTTCCACATCAGGGTAGGTTATGTGTTAGATTTGATTGATTCACTAGTGGTCAGCGTTACCATTTGTAAATGAGCTGTGTTTGGGGGTCGACTTGTTGTTACTTTGTTATTTCCTGATTTATAGTGCCTTCTTTTTCTCTGTTTCTTGGGTGCAGGGTCTCACTCAGTCCCAGGCTGACCTGGAACCCATTATACACCAGAAATTTTAGCCTCCCAGTCCAGAGGATTAAGGGTGTGGATCAACACACACCCTTAGGGACTGTGGCTTTGTTAGATTATCTGTTTACTTTAAACCCCACTTGTGGTGGTTTGATTCCATAAATTTAGGTGTTCTGAATTCTAGATTCCCAGCTGATGGAGATTTGGGAATTGATGCTTCCTGGAGGCAGCATATTGTTGGGGGCGGGCTTATGGGTACTATAGCCAGCTTCCTCATGCAAGTATTTGGCCCATTCTCCTGCTAATATTGTCCATCGATGTTGGCCAGGAGGTAGTGTCCACCCTATGCTCATGCCATCATTGAGCTTCCCTTGAGTCTGTAAGCCAAAATAAACCTTCCCTCACCCCACAAGCTCTTTTTGGTCAGGTGAATTCTGCCACAATGGGAACCTGACCGCAACAGTAATGTTGGCATGACTGGCATTGCTGCTAGACACCTGACTGTGTGGCTTTGGCCTTTTGGAGCTGATTGTCAAGAGGAATGTGGGAGGATTTGAAACCTTGGCCTAAGAGATGCCTTGCAGTGCTGTAAGTACAGCTTGATGGAATATTCTGGTCACAGTTGAAAGACCTAAATGCAGCAAGAACTATAAAATGTGAGGTTTGGTTTATGAAGGTGAGAAAGATCTTTCACTGGACTGGGATAGAAGCAGTTTGTGTGAGAGGCTTGCCGCTATGGCTGTGTCCTGAGAAGTTGTGCAGGGTTGAATTGCATAGAAATGGACTGGTGTGAGGGCCCCAACACCTCAGCACTGAAGCAGACCAAAAATGAACCCAACATGGCTCAGGGGAATTTTGTGGAAGAGGGGGCAGAAAGAATGTCAGAGCCACATGTTGGGTCATGATATACAGAGACATTTATCACACCAATAACTGTGGGCTAACCCCACAATGCACGACCCATATACCTCAACAAGGAGGGGCCAATGGGGGGGTATGTCATGGATGAGCCTAATAATGGTACAAAACTGCTTGTACTTGCACAATAGAAAACTAATTTAAAAAAATATATATATAAAATAGAAAAAGAAAAGAAAAAAGAAATGGACTGGTGTGAGCAGAGGGATATGGCACAGAAAAAAAGTGAAATCTATCAGCTGAAACTTCTGCCCATTCATCTGCAATTGTATGAGAAATTACAACCATTGAGATTGGGCCAACTTAAAGAATGTAGACTTTTGGAGAATGCTGAAGGAGTGTCCTGTTTTTCAAAGCTGGCTTTATTCCTGCCCCCCACCAGCCCCCCCCACACACAGGGATTAACAAATTGGCACCCTACCTGGCATTATGAAATATAAGAAATGCAGGAAAGAGAAGGTCATTGAATTTGCAACACAGCCTTGTGTTTTGGAAACGGCCATGGGCAGTGTGAAGTAGGTTTGCTGGATGCCTGCGTGGAGACCCAGTGAAGCCGTGAGGCTGGACCGCACGTTGCAGTGGAGATGCCGGGATGAATAGATGGCTGCTAAGGAAGGCTGCCGGTGTTGGAGGAAGTTTTCCAGGACTGTGAGTAGCCTAGCTGGAGGAGTTGAATTGGAATTCCAAAGACTTGTTGATGGTTAGAATGATCAGTCTTGGAGACTTAATACTGGCTAGAGTTGTTGGACTTGGAGCTACAGAGTTTGATGTTTGCTCTTCTTAAATCTTGTATTGGTTGAATTTTTTTTTTCAAATTTTTATTAACAACTTTCATGATTATAAAAAATTATTCCATGGTAATGGTGAATATTTCTTTGTTATGCCCAATACCATCTTTTGCAGTATGAATGTTTATTCTCTGCCCTTATGAGTTTTTTGGTGATTTTTGGTATAATGGCTCAGTTAAAAGACCTTGGACTATGGGAATGTTTGAACATCATTAGGATTGATTAAAAACTATGGAGACACTTAAAGTTTGACTAAATGCGTTGTATTTTATGTTATGTATGGTTATCAGTTTATGGGGGCCAGGGGCAGAATGTGGTGGTTTGATTTAGGTGTCCCACATAAACTTAGGTGTTCTGAATGCTAGATTACCAGCTGATACAGATTTAAGAATTAATGCCGCCTGGAGGCACTGTATTGTTGCGGGCAGACTTATGGGTATTTTAGCCAGTTTCCCCTTGCCAGTGCTTGACACATTCTCCTGCTTATGTTGTCCATCTGATGTTGGTCAGGCAGTGATATCCACCCTCTGTTTATGCTGTTATTTTCCCCTGCAATAATGGAGCTTCTTTTCAAGTCTGTAAGCCAAAATAAACTTTTTTCCCCCTTACAAACTGCTCTTTGTCAGGTGATTTCTGCCAACAATGTGAACCTGACTGTAACTGTGGCTTTGTTAGAGTATCTGTTTATTTTAATCCCCATATTTGCAAAAATAATCAGTGCTGGTTTTGATTGAATATGTGTACTGCTCAGTTGAATTTCAAAGTTTCCCTATATTTTGCTCCACCCATCCTACTAGAATATTTGCATAGCAGGAAAACTCAACCTAGGGTCACTTCTGTTGTTACTCTGGGAGTAATATAAGAGCCACACCTGACACCCTAGGTTCCTATCCTGAAGATATATAATGCCTGATTTACACATCTAAGAATAGAGAATTAGAAAATTCAAACATCAAATTAACTCAAGATGTAAAGATATCTATATTATAATACAAGAAACACAAAAAATCAAGACAATATAATTCCAACAAAAATTGTAAACCTATGAGAAATGACCTCCAGTGAGACTGATTTATATTAAATGCCTGACAAATAATTAAGAAGAATGATTATATCTGTGCTCAAAGAAATCAAAGGAATCAAAGAAGAAAACAAATACCTGAAGGAATTCCAAGAAAATACAGGAAACCAAATTAATGACATAAGGAGGTCAACACTAGATATCAGCAAAGAAATAAAGATAATGAAGAAATACCAATCAGAAGTACAAGAAATGCAAAACAGAGTAAGTCAAATAGAAAACTCTGTGGAAAGTCTCACCAGTAGAATGGATCAGGAGAGAAGAGAACATCTACACTTGAAGACATCATGACAGATCTAATACAGTCCAATAAAGAGAAAAACACACTAATGGGATGTTACAAGTGGGAATTTCAAGACATTTAGGATACTATGAAGATATCAAACATAAGAATTCAGGGTACAGTAGAAAGAGAAGAATTTCAATCCAAAGACAGTTGTTATTTTCAACAAAATCACAGAAGAAACTTTCCCCAAATAGGGAAAGAGAAGCAATATAGATATAGGAAGCTTTTATAACACCAAATAGACAAAAACCAGAAAGAACCTCTCCTAACCATATTATAATTAAACTACTAAAGACACAAATCAAAGAAAATCTAGTAAGGGTTAGAGAGATGGCTTAGGGTTAAAGTGCTTGCTTGTGAAGCCTAAGGACCCATGTTCAACTCTCCAGGTCCCACGTAAGCCAGATGCACAAGATGACACAAATGGGCAAGGTTGCACATGCACAAAAGGTGGTGCACGCAACTGGAGTTCAAGTGCAGTGGCTGGAGGCCCTGGTGCACCAATTCTCTCAACATTCAATGCAATACTCATCAAAATTCCAATGGCATTCTGCATTAAAATAGAAAAAAAATCGTAATATTCATTCGGAAGCACAAAAATCCTTGAATAGCCAAAACAACTTTGAGCAACAAAAGTTAGGCTGCCAGTAACACCATCCCTGATTTTAAACTACATTACAGAGCTATCGTAACAAAAACAGCATGATACTGGGACAAAACATACTTGAAGGTCAATGGAACAGAATAGAGGACCTAGATGTAAATCCAGGCAGCTACAGACATCTGATTTTGGGTGAACACTTTATCCTTTTCCTTAGAATCATAATCCCACCTCGCATTCTTTGTTTTTATATGGCATTAAACAAGGAAATGCACAGCACAATACATTGAAGGACTCTATAAGTCAGATCATCCAAAGTTGATCTACAAACCGAAAGCAGTTAAAAGCAAAAGGCCAACAAGTGATTCATAGAGATTGGAAATCTTGTATCACATTTAGGTAAAGAAACCAACTGTATGGTGCTTCTCCTCTAGGAAGAACATGGTGGACAAGTTTATGGTAATGATAATGGAAATATTGACTTTTAACCCCTAGAACTAGAAGGAGGAGGGGAAGATCATAAGACCACCACCTGGGATACCAGTGCTCTATTTCTCTTGCCCTCCCTCCCAGCTGTAAGTGATTTTGAAAGGTGCTAAATTATATAGGAATTGAAGGTCTACTGGAAGGAGGACTCATGAAGAAGCTTCCATGAGGCTGCTACCCAGAATGGGGTGGTATTTTTTGGTGATCCAGCTCCCTTTGAGTTACTCATTGTCCTTACACACTCTGTACTCCCATAAACTCACTGGTTTACCAAAATTGTATTTTAGTGCATGCATTGCTTTGACTGTCATCTATGCCCTCTCGAGGGTGAATAAACATGTGTTTATGTCCCCCGCCCAAGATAAAATTCACAAAACAGGAACTGAAAAGCAAATTTACTTTTGAAAAATAACGAAGTGTAGGATCCTACACATCGTCTGATATTATGACTTTAAATACACACTCAAGACAATATGGTTGTTGTGTGACTTTTTATGGGGATGATGAGAACAAACATTTATTGACCTTAGTCAGTATCTCAGTGGTAGATAAAAGAAATGATTTTACTCAAGTTTAGCACAGTGAACCAATGAACTTATTAGGGTTACTCATGGGAACATGAATAATGCAAAGGAATCTATTTACTAAAACTTCTCTCTCTTCTCAAATAGTGGCAGCTCATGGAAGCTGGATAGCCTGGGCTCCCTACAGAACTTGCAAGCAGCCTGCAAGTTCAGATTTCCTCTCACTTCCCCAGCAAGTGCTTTCTGCTTTACTGCACTGAGAGGCTTTGTGAGTTGTGTAAGCTTCAGAAGCTTCCTGAGCGTTGTTTCGTTTACTCTTTGACCTTAGAGTGTTTCTTGTACTTCTTAACTTATGACCTGATTTATCACTGCAGTAGGGAGACTTCAGTTATGAGGAAACTGTGGTGTTAGCCAAAGAATACACACACATATCAACAGGGTACAATAGAAAACACATACCTGTATAAATAAGGCCACTTGCTGTTTGACAAAGATACAAAGGTAGTTAATACATGAAAGTACCATATTTTAAAGATAACACCACTGTACTTAGAAATGCACACACACACACACACATATTGCTCATGCCTTGTGCAAAATTAACTTAAGTTCAATGGCACACTCTAATATAAATTAAGAACTATAAATGTTTAAAGTAACACAGAGGAGGAAAACAATTGTCATTGGAAAAAGCAAATCATCAGATTTATATACACAAAAGAAGGACATAGCTAAATTTTTATTTAATAAAACTGAAACCTTTTGCTTTGCAGAAAGTTCTTTTAACAGCTGGAGAAGGTTTAGAAGAATGAAAGACATACTTGCAACTCACATATCTGATAAGGAATTTGTATATAACACATATCAGCAATTCTGTAAAAACTCAAAGGAAGGAAAAATATTAAGCAGTGAATTTATTTGAAGAGCCATTTCACCAAAGGAGAGATAATAAGCTCACACATGATAATCAAGAGCACTCATAACTGGGGACAAACACATTAAGACCATAATAAGATACCACTACCTAGTAGCAGAAAGGCTAAAATATAACTTCTGAACATATTAAATGCTGAGGAGGATGTAGAGAAACTATGCAGGCAGATGCTTTAGAAAGCAGTTTGACAATTTCTTAAAAAGTTAAACATATGCTTACCTTATGACTGACATATCTTTATCCTGGGTATTTTCTTAGTCAGATGCATATTTACATATAAAACAGTGCATATATGTTTATAGCAGCAATCTGCTGTCCTTTTTCCCCCCAAAATTTGGAAACAAATTCAAAGGCTTTCTATTTGCAGATAAAACAACTTGTGATACTTTATACACTGGATTATTATATTCTAATAAAAAAAAAACAAACTACTGAGTCTCAAATGCATTATTCTAAGTGAAATACATTAGACAGCAGAGGCCACAAGCTAAAATAATTCCACGTTTATAACACTGTGAAAATATTTAGGCTACATAGGGGGAATTCTTTTCAATCATTATTATTGTTTTACAACTTTATACTGTTTCCAAAAGTCACCAAAGATATAAAAAAGTCAATTTTACTGTATGGAAGCTGGAATATATATCTAAGCAAAAATTATTTTTAAAGAGTATCCTATATGAATAGGTTAAACTTTCCTACAGATTGCCTAAGTATCTGTCTGAAAAGTCACTGGAAGGATTTAAATTGGGTATAAGAGAGTCAAAGTCCCTTTTGAAAATGTGTGAAACCTATGAATAGTTTTACTCAACTGTATGCAACATTATAAGACACACATACAAACAAATCCACAGGGAAGCTCCTGGTTTAAAATGTTCTCTGGCAGGGCGTGGTGGCACACGCCTTTAATCCCAGCACTTGGGAGGCAGAGGTAGGAGGATCGCCATGAGTTCAAGGCCACCCTGAGACTACAGAGTTAAATCCAGGTCAGCCTGGACGAGAGTGAGACCCTACCTTGAAAAAAAAAAAAAAAAAGTTCTCTGATGCCCTAAGATGAGATCTGATACAACTTGATTGTTCGAGGACCACAGATTAACATCATTGCCTACAAATTTCATCAAGAATGTGGTATTTGAGTTCATGATGCTGTGAGGCTCCGACCCTTATCATCTGTTTCCTGTTCCTCTCAACATGTGCTCATCGGCTTACTGCAAACTTTTCTGCCATTAGCCACTGAAAATAGTAGTATATACATATTTGAGGCTAGCCCAACAGACTGGCCATTTTATAAGAGAGAGAGAGAATTGGCCCACAGGGTCTCCATCTACTGTAATCAAATTCCAGATGGTGTGCCACCTTGTGCACACATGTGACCTTGCAATGAGTCACATTGTGCATCTGGCTTACATGGGATTTGGGGAATCAAACAGGCTCCTTAGGCTTTGCAGGCAAGCATCTTAACAGGTAAGCCATCTCTCCAGCCCTCTGTTACATCTTTAGTTCATGTGTTAGCAAAGGTGTTGCAGAGCTAATAGCTCACACTGGTTGATGATTGGATCTTATGAGAAGACAGGATAGACACTTGGTGCCCTTTCTCATACAGGGATTCCCACACTTGAGATAGCTTAAGGCAAAGTGAAGACAAATGGGAATTTCATAAATTTATTGAGATTGAGTTCTAGTTACCTTTGCTTATTTTAGGATAACAAAACTTTGAAAACTTATATGCATGCACACATACATCTTCAAACAGTAGAATGGAGGCGACTGTTGTTATGTGTCATGTGAATGATTTGCTTATTTTCAATACACCAGAAAATATCATCATAAATACTATTGGTGGTAATATTTCCGTATTATGAAAATCACAGGAAGATTTCAAGTTACACTTATACTATATGTATTTCATTCCATCATCAAGAACCATTGCTTACTTTAGAATTCCTTTGGTTATTTCTCAGAATGCTAAAACTAAAATGAGATGTTCTCTATATACATAAAAGCAGGTATGTTTTACAAGCATGCACACATGTCTTTATGGAGATTTAGTTACTAAAGAAAAGTGTTACCTTGGCATTGGTTTCCAGCAGGATACATGTGTGATGCTTGGACATTTTTGAAAAGGTACAGTCCTAATACATTCAGTTGACAGTAAGACAAACATTTATCCCAAGTTCCCAGAGACAAGATGTATAGAAGTACCTGACCAGGACCTGTTTGGGTGCTTTGCAATATGTTAGACAACATACATTATGAATTCATATTTAAGGACTTATAAACCAAGTAAAATGTCTTGCTGTGCATATCAGGGGGTTGGGAGAAAGGCACCATGTAAATAATGTAGCTTAATAAAATTTCTTGTTTGATTAAATGTTTTATAAATTATTTTCCCTTTAAATACTACATAAGAATAGAGAGGGCTGAAGAGATTGCTTAGTGGTTAAGGCACTTGCTTGCAAAGCCTAAGGACCCAAATTCAACTCTCCAAATACCATGTTAGCCAGAAGCACAAAGGTGAGGTAAAGGCAAGGTCGTATGTGCCCAGTAGGTGGCACAAGCATCTGGTATTAGATCACAATGGCTGAGGCCCTGGTGTGCCAACTCTCACTCTGACTCTAAAATAAAAATTAAAAATTAAAAATTTAAAAAAATAAAGAGGATATAGAAAGTAGTTATTCATCTACACATTATATTTAAATTAGATATGCAAATATTATACATTTTTAGTCATATATATGTATAATTCAAATTTAGGTTATATCTAAGAAAGTTTACTGAAAAATTTGGTTCAAAAAAGAATGTTTTAGCCAAGCATGAAGGTACACACCTTTAATACCAGCACTTGGGAGGCAGTGGTAGGAGGATCGCCATGAGCATAGTGAATTCCAGGTCAGCCTGGGCTACAGTGAGACCCTACTTCAAAACAACAACAACAGAAAAGAATGTTCCAATTAGCAAAGACCCATTTAATGTCTACTATTTCCAATTAAGTCATAGTTTTTAAGCCACTGTATTTAGGGATTTAATAATTTTTAGAAGATGATAGATATATTTCATTAAATTATTACTTCTAACATCCAACAAAGTGATTTTTTTACATATTTACAAACATCTTAAAGTGGAGCTGATTGTACTCCCCAGCCTGGGGCTGAGTTGGCTGCCAAGGATCCGAGTGAGCTCTCTCCCTCTACCCCCTGGGACAGCCCTAATCCTCACATCTAGTGAATTCATCGACTCTGACTTAATCCTTAGGCTGGTTCAGCTGCACTGAGCAAGGTGGGGACCCTTGAGATTGGCATTGGGCAGGCAGGTCACCCAGGGTCCATCCAGACCCACGTAGAGACTGCACGTGCAAGGGGAGGCTGCTCACCTTCCAATGTATCCATCCTATCCTAACCCTGCCACAGAGACCACCCTGTGAGCACCTAAATCAAAGAGGCTTATCAGGCCCCCAGTACAGGCTCCACAAGAGCTACTGTTGCTGCATTATCAATGAGAAAAAAGGACTCCCTGGAGATGGGCAAACCCCACAGCAAAATAACAGAAGAATGCAAGGCAAGAGATCCTCACCTAAACCCCTAATCCCAGGGCTGGAGAGCTTGCTCAGTGTTTAAAGGCACTTACTCTCAAAGCCTGAGGCTTAGTTTTGATTTCCCAATACCCAAGTAAGCTAGATGCACCAAATAACACATGCATCTGGAATTAGTTTGTACTGGCACACCCACTGATTTCCCGCCTTTTTTCTTCCCTTCCTTTTTATTTCAAATAAATAAAAACATTAAAAAAAACAACCTAGTTCAAAACTATTTACAGGAAACTTAAGATACCAAATTCCACAGTGTAGTCACAGTAAGCATATCCAACAAACATAATCAGGCCATGAGCAACTTGCTGAATGAAACGGAGGAGAAACAAAATGAATTCAATAGGCAGCTGACTAAAATGGATGAGAATTGAGAAAAAATTCTCTTACATATTGATCAATACACAATTGAATAATGAATAGGTCATTGAAGAAATAAAAAAAAAGTATCCACAAAATTCCTACTACTAAATGACAATAACAACATAACATACCAAAATTTATGGGACATAAAGAAAGCAGTCCTAAAAAGGAAGTTTATAGTTGTAAATGTTTATATTACAAAAATAGAGAGATCTCAAGTAAGTAACTTAATGATAACTTTGAAGTCCTGGAAAAACAAAAACAATCCAAACCCCAAGCACCAGACAGTACAAAATAATCAGGGCAGCAATCAATAGATTGGAAATGAAGAAAAAAAAAAAAAAACTTCAGTGATGAAATGAAGAGCTGCTTTTTTGAAAAAATGAACAAGTTTGATAAACCCCTAGCCAAACTGATCAAAAGGAAAAAATGGAAAACACTCTATTCCACAAGATTAGAGACAAAAAGAGTTGCTATAATAGATACAAGTGAAACTAGGAGAAGCAGTAAGACATATTCTGCAAAATTAGAAAACCTGATAGAAATGAATATTTTTTTGATGCATATGACCTATCAAAACTAAATCTAGAAGAGATAAATACCTTAATAGAGTTATAACATCTAATGAGAGTCAAGGGGTAATTAACCCCCATCCAATAAATAAAAATACATAGATAAAACTAGACCCATATACATTTATTAACATGTTCAACCAAATCTTTATAAAAGATCTAAAAAAAGTTCTTCTCATCAAAGGATAATTTCGCAAAGTTGAAAAGGAGAGAATGCTTTCAGACACCTTTTATGTAGCGAACATTACACTGTTACCAAAAGCAAATGGAGACACAAGAAAAAAATAGAGACCAATGTCCCTGCTAAACTTAGATGCAAAAATTCTCAATCAATTCTATTAAATTGAATCCAAGAACACATCAAAAGTATCATCCACCTTGATCAAGTAAGTTTCATCCCAGGGATGTATGGATGGTCCACCATATGGAAACTTGTAAAAATGATAGATCATGTAACTGGACTTAAGGACAGAAATGACATATCCATATCAATAGGCACAGAAAAAGTAACTGAGAAAATACATCATCCTTTCATGACTAAAACACTAGAGAAACTTGGGATCGGTAGATCATATGTTACAATACTAAGAAATTATATATATATAATGTATATATTATATATAATATATAATTATATATTATATATTTATATTATATATATATTATAACATATATATATTATATAACATATATATATATAATATATATTATATAACATATATAATATATTATAAGATATATAATTATAATTATATTACATATAATTATAATTATATATAATTATATGTATTGTAATTATATATAAAATATATAATATGCTATATAATATATTATAATATATTATACATATTTATACTATGTAAAATATATAAATATATATTTATATAAAATTATAACATAATCATATATATTTATAATTATATATATTATATATGTATATATAATTGTAGATATAAATTATATATATAATTATGCATGATTATAATATTTAATATATATTATATTATATATAATATATATGTATATTTTCATACATATTACATATATATATATGTAAAAATTAAAAACTAAAGCACTTCCACTAAGCTGTACAACAAAATGGAAATTTTCACTCCCTGCACTGCTACTTAGCACAGCATTTTAAGTCTTAGCTTGAGAAATGTAACAAGGGAAGGCAATGAAAGGGGTGCACTTTGGAAAAGAAGAAGTCAAAGTGACCCTGTTTCTAGATTCTATACATAAGTGATCTGAAAGAGTACACCAAAACGCTCCTCAACTGGTGAAATCTTTCAGTAAAGTGTCAGTATATAAAATCAAGACAAAACACAAACCAGTAGTCATGGTGTACACAGTGACAAAAGTTAGAGGAGAAAACCAGGGTAGCAGTCCTATTGAAAATAGCCACACAACATTAAATAAATTTGGAATATACCTAACCAAGGATATGAAAGGCCTATAAACTAAAAATATAAAAACACTGAAGGAAACGTGAGAAGATGGAATGATTTCCCATGCTCCTGGAGCAGAATAATTTATATCAAGAACATGACCATCCTATAAAAATCAACATATAGATTCAATGCAATTCTAATTAAAATTCCAGCACCATTCTTCACAGAAATTTTAAAAAAACAACAACTCTTAAAATTCATATGAAAGCCAGAAATGTTTCAGATGCCAAAAAAAAGTGTCCTCAGCAAAAGAATACTACTGGTGTTATTACCATTACTTGATTTCAAAATATAATACAAAGCCATAGTAATTAAGACAGTATGGTGCTGGCACAAAGCAGATTATAAAATGTAGTTGTAAGTTCTAATGACTACAGCTATGTAATGTTTGACAAAGAGGCCAAAAAATGCATACTGGATTAAACATAGCATTTTAAGCAAATGGAGCTGGAGAAACTGCATAACCATGTGAGGATGAATGAGTAGACCTTCTTTTCTTACCCTGTACAAAAATAAACCAAGGACTTCTACATAAGATCTGGAACTTTAAATAACTAGAAAAAACAAACAAACAAACATATAAGCATAAAGAAAAACTTTCTGAATAAAACCCCAGTAGCACAAGGGATTAGACACTTGACCACTGGGGTCTCATGATACCTAAAAGCCACTCTACAGTTAAGTGAAACATCTATTGAGCCAACAGGCAAGCTACTGAATGGAAGACAATCTTTGTCAACTCAACAACTAGCAGAAGTTTAGTATCTAGAATACACAAAGAATTTTTTTTAAAAAAGCAATGAAAAGTAAATTATCCCAGTCAAAAATAAGGCAGGGAATTGAACAGAGAATTCTCAAAAGGTGAAATACAAATGGCCTATAAACATCTCAAAATGTGTTGAGAATCATTATCAATAAGGGAAATGCAAATTGTATTGATGTTGGGATGCCGTTTCACTCGGGTCAGAATGGTATCCTATACACGTCCAGTGATAGCACATGCTGATGGTGTGAAGAGGAGCTCTCATCCGCGGCTGTGGGAGTGCAGACTTGTTCAGCCACTATGGAAGTCAGAATGGAGGTTCCTCAAAACCTAATGCTGGCTGGGTGTGGCAGTGAACAGCTTAAGTCCCAGCACTTGGGAGGCTGAGGTAGGAGGATCACTGTGAGTTCAAGGCCAGCCTGGTTCTACATAGTGAATGCCAGGTCAGTCTCTAGAAAGAGACCTAACTTTAAAAAAAAAAAGGGTAAAAATAGATCTATCTTGTCCTGTCTGTGCCAGTGCTGGGAATCTGCCCTAAAGACTCTTCACTGTGGAGATACCTGCTCAACTATGCTGGTCGCTGCTTACAATAGCTAGAAAACGGAATTAGCCCAGATGCCAGTCAGCTGATGTGTGGATAGTCATCTTCTGCATATACACAATAGACTTCTACTTAGCAGTAAGGAAAAATGAAACTATGAAGTTTTTAGAAAAATGGATGCATCTAGAAAAATCACATCATGTGATATCCCAGAGGCTCAGCATGATAGCTGTAGCATATTGTCCTTGGTGTGTGGATCCTGACCTGGAGTATTCTGGTTGGCCTGTGAGTTGTAGTGAGTGTCAGCGGTACTAGCTGTGAAGCTAGAATGAGGCTTGGAGAAGGACAGATGACAGACAAGGTGGAGGACAGAACACAGGATGTGCAATGGCCTTGGGGACATGGGGGTGAGGGAGGAGAGGGGAGAGGGGAGATACACAAAATTAATGATGGTGTGACTCAGTACCATGGAAAACTTCCTCTTACATTGATAACTAAAAGATATAACTCTCTTAATAATTTTGCTCGGGGAATGGCTATTTTGGGCAGAAGTACACTGAATGGGTGAAGAAAGGTTTATCTTCAAATCATAGGCTGCTGCTGGTACATCCCGGTGTCAGAACGGTGTAACCCCCCTCAGTGAGCTCATAGAGCCCCCAAAACGATATAGGTCATCACCAAACCACCTGGTTACCCACCAGATCTTCTGCTGAATATGTCACAGGCTGTGTATGCAGGAAACTGAGACGTCATGCTGGAACTGAGGTAGAAGTCAGCTGCCTGCTGGCTAGCTCTCACGGGACTGTAATGTGCCAGGTGAGCAAACAGTGGATCCTGTGAGCTGCAAAATCAACCTGCCCAGTAAAATGTACCCCCTGGTACAATAGTGGCACGTGAGTTATGGGGGTAATCAACTGTTCTCTGACAGACCCACGATGCATCAGGAGGACAAGAAAGGAAAGCTGACTGCCGAGCAGGAGACGACTCTTCTAGAGTCCATCTGCCGGTGCCTGGAAGGCATTACAGAGAAAGTGGCTGATTAAGTGTAAAGGCTGCTCGCACTGCTTCCAGGGAGGTGGAGGTGGACACTGAGGACACCCAAATGCATCAAAGCAGGAAGACCAGAGGCTCCAGAGAGCCCAACAAACACAAGAGGAGACTCACACAGCAGGCCCTCCAAGGCTCAGGAGACATTGCGGTGAGGAGAGGGGAGCAAGCTGGTGAGAGACTCAGGGTGGGAAGGTGTACTCAGAGCCATCGCCGCCCCTCCACACAGCAGCTGGCCAGTGTGTTCGTGACCCGCAGTGAATTCTTGGGGCCCCATTGATGAGGCCCTTCACCAAGTGGGGGTAGAGAAGAGAGAGCTTAGGAGGATAACCTGACAGGAATATGACAACTTTTTACAATATACTATTCAATAAAAAAAGATCTAATGTAACCAAATTACAGTATCTTTGGAGAACTTTTCCCCCAAGTTTTTAAGGAACAAAAATTTCAATATTTCTTCTATGTACTATGTATTTCCATGATTATGATAATGGTGTATAAAACACTAGCCTCAACATATTGGGCCTTACAACAGTCAATGACACTGCCTCATTATAGACTACTAGGGAGCAGCAGGATTAAATTTAGCCCAAATCCAAAACTGTGTGACATAACATGGCTTCAGGAATAATGGAAACATAGGCGTAGAGTTCTACGCCAAGTAAAAACATTTCTTTATGTCCACTGACTCATTTACTTGTTGGTTCACTCAGGGAATGTTATGTGCTTGTCTACATTATTTTTTCCCACTGTGTGTCTGGGCAGCTACTATACACTAGGTTGACAAAAAAGGCAAATTTATATAATATGGTGTCCTGGAGGAAATGTAAAATGGAAAGAGGTAGTTGACTAGGTTCTATCTTGGTGTGTTTTGTGTTTTAACATGGAAGACAACAACAACAACAAAATGATGTTTCTCGATTCTGGCTGCTTACTAACAATTACCATGACGTCAAAAAGTCTGCACGCTGAGGTGTCTCAGGTTCCATCTGTTATGGAGAAAGTCAGGTAAGTCTATAGGGAGCAGGAGAGCTGACAAAGCTCCTGAGGTGACTCTGATACGCAGATGAATTTGACAGCTGGGCCCAGTCTCCGGCATGCCCAACATTAGTAACATTTTTGAATATATTAGTAATAGAAAAGAGGCACACATTTCTGTTTCATTTTTACAAGTGGGAATGTGGAGTAGTTGTCATGATGCAGTGGATTCTGAGAAGCAAATGTGCTCACTTTGATAAATACACTGAATTTTGCCCAATCTTTAATCAGGCAGGCTATAAGAGGTATTTGAATTAACATAAAAAGTATGATTTGTTTTCCACTTGGGTTAAACAATATTCCTTCTATACTAAAGTCTCCTTTAAGCATACCAGATGCCATGAAATTATAAACATTTGGCTTCCTACATAAAAAATTATTTTATTCATGTTTTTTTAAAATTAATTATTTATTTATTTGAGAGCGACAGACACAGAGAGACAGACAGGTAGAGGGAGAGAGAGAGAATGGGCGCGCCAGGGCTTCCAGCCTCTGCAAACAAACTCCAGACGCGTGTGCCCCCTTGTGCATCTGGCTAATGTGGGACCTGGAGAACCGAGCCTTGAACCGGGGTCCTTAGGCTTCACAGGCAAGCGCTTAACCGCTAAGCCATCTCTCCAGCCCATGTTTTTTTATTTATTTGAGAGCGACAGATAGAAAAAGAGGGAGAGGGAGAGAGAGAGAGAGAGAGAGAGAGAGAGGAGAATGGGTTCACCTCCAGCCACTGCAAATGAACTCCAGATGCATGCGCCCCCTTGTGCATCTGGCTAACATGGGTCCTGGGGAACTGAGCATTGAACAGGGGCCCTTAGGCTTCACAGGCAAGTGCTTAACTGCTAAGCCATCTCTCCAGTCCAACTTCCCACATTTTTTGAAATCTTTTAAATTTATTTTTATCTTTTGTCAATTTATCTAGCATCTTAATGGAGAAATCCCAAAATCTATTACCATGTTTGATTTTAGAGATTAAATATTGTTTGTTAGTTTTCTTTCACAAGCTGAAAGCATCTAGTACGTATTTGAAAATGCCGTCACGTTGAGGAAGATGTTATGATCACAAAGAACTTCATAAAAAGCCTGTTTATGCTCACTGGTTTCTGAAGCACCTTAGCGTTTTAAGAACCTGGTGGGTTCTCTGCCATTCCTTCCTGAACAAGCACATTCGTTCAGTTGTCTGAGCTGGTAGCATTGGCTTGCTTCTTCCAAGAAGAAAAATGACAACTGCTTTTGAATCTGTCAACAAAGAATGAGCTGCGTGTTGGTTAGAAAGCCAAGCAACATATAGTTCCTGTGATTTATTACTGGGACTTGCAAGCGTTCCTTGTGTTTTCTCGTTCTTGAAGATACATACTCATGGCTTTCTTACTCATATTAGCTTACTGAATCCAGAGAAGTATATTTTGTTCATTTTTATTGCGTGTTGTCACAGTTATTTTATTTTTATTTTAAACATTTCTGGTTTTGCTTCATGTTAAAAATGAAGTGAGCAGAAGATCACTTTTATAGCTTTCCTAGGCTGCTAGTAGAGGCAGAAAGGCGTGCTGACTCACTCGCTCCGTTGGAGGTGCTGGTCTCTCAGCCATCCATCATTACCCATGTGTTCCTCATTTTCACAGACGACCAGGTAAGGACTGCATGTTCTTCTCACTTCGTGATTGTGGCTCTGAGTGCTGCTTCTCATGAAACAAAACAAAGCTTTATAAATGTGGATGGTGCTCTTCTTGTCAGTGATTATATTACACACATGCGTCAGCTCTTGGAAAAGCAAGCGGACTGTATTCCACGTTGTATGTAACCTCGTCACCCTCGCTTCACTTTCCACTCCCTGGAGGGCTGTATGCGGGGAAAAGGGACATCGCCCTCACGTGAATGAAGACTTGTGCTTGTAATAGACATTTAGCTCAAAGTAGTTTATGTATCTGCCTGTTCAGACCGGTCTTCAGTTGGATCTGTCAGTCCTTGAACTAAGTGATCAAGGAGCATAAAGGTCTGATTTGCCAAATGCAATCACAAGACTATCATAGTGCAGAGGTGGGGACATGGAAGATGAATAATTATCTTTCAGATATATGAAATAATTTCCCTTAAAAGTATTTGAGGTTCATTTTACTAGTTTACTGATATATTACTTAAGTGTACTGACTGGGAAGAAAGCAACCCCTGTCCATCCTGAGTTGCATAAAAACAAAATCAAAGCAAATGTGACCACTCGAGAGCTTGACTATCAACAACGAATGCAGCTTCTGACATAATTTTCACTCTGCTCCATTGAGGATTAGGTTTGACATCTCCAGAGCCTTATTCTACTTACAGAATGTTACAGAAATACTTTTTTGAGATTATTTGTTAAACTTTATTTTACTTTATTTGTTTGAAAGGGAGAGAGAGGGAGAGAAAGGCAAATAGAGAGAGAGAATGGGTGCACCAGGGCCTTCAACCACTGCAAATGAATGCCAAATGTGTGTGCCCCCATTGTGCATCTGACTTACATGGGTTCTGGCTGGAAAATCAAACCAAGGACCTTGGGCTTTGCAGGCAAGCACCTTAACCACTAAGCCATCTCTCCAGGCCATCTTTGGCCTTTTTATTGCCCCATCTTCCAGCTTCTTTTTGTGATGATCATTATTATATAATAGAAGGAAGGATAGAGAAAAGAACACATGTATATGACTAAAAAGCTGCATTCCTGGTGGATTTTCCAATGGACTTCCTTATTGTCATAGATACCTAAGAGTATATAATAATGTATACATTAAGAATAATCCATATAATCTGATTGAGCCTCTACATAAGGCATTGGATACTCCTGAAAAATAAATCTGTATTCCTAAAACTAAATGCTTTGAATTCATACTCTTGTTAACTAGATGGTGTCATGAACTAAAATATTAATTTTTTTTTGAGGTAGGATCTCACTCTAGCCCAGGCTGGGATTAAAGGCATGCACCACCATACCCAGGAAAATATTAATTTCTTGAGCTCATCTGATGTTTTAATGCTTCATATGTTGATCATAATAATGTTTTTCTTCCTCTATTGCCAGGAATTTCTCAGAATATGTCATGATTGACACAAGTTCTCTCATGTTTTGACAAAGAGAATTTTAATACCTTAGAACTTTATCTCAACCCATTTCTATACTCATATTGTCAGCACATTTCTTTCTTTTTTTTGCCTCATGGCCTTGAATGTAGATTGCTTTGTGGATTTTAGTTATTTCTGACTGACATGGTGGTGGTTTGATTCAGGTGTCCCCTATAAACATAGGTGTTCTGAATGCTTGGTTCTCAGCTGGAAGAGATTTGGGAATTAATGCCTTCTGGAGGGAGTGTATTGTTGGGGTGGGCTTATGGGTGTTATAGCCAGTTTCCCTTTGCTAGTGTTTGGCACACTCTGCTGTTACTGTTGTCCACCTTATGTTGGCCAGGAGTGAAATCCATCCTCTATTCATGCCATCATTTCCCCTTGCCATCGTGGAGCTTCCCCCTCAAGCCTGTAAGGCAAAATAAACCTCTTTTTATTCCCCACAAGCTGCTCTTGGTTGGATGATTTCTGCCAGCAATCCAAACCTGATTGCAACAGACACATTCTAAAGTTTTCACTGTAGTGGGAATCTTTCTTGGGTTTACCTAAATCTTAGCATTTTTATTTTTATGTCAGCTTATTGCTCTTACTAATGTGGGAGTTACCACCCAGCATTGATGGACATCCTGCTCACACCAATCCTACAGGCGTACATCTCGTCCTCCTAAAATATTGCTCACACTGCACTCAGTTAAGTGCTTCATTATCCTCATATTTTATTCATAATGTCCCCAGCTGCTGAAGGGCTTTTACCTTGGGGAAATGGGCCCATGGTAAAATGAAACCAAGGGTTCCAAGGAAATGCACTTAATAGTCACATTGGCATTACAATGTTCGCTTTTTCTTGGGTGACAGATTGATTTTCAACTCTCTTCTCTAACCTTTCAAATATTAGTTTACAGTTTACATGAAATTTGACTTCATTAAAATGTAATCAATAACTAGTTCACTTTCAATAGAAAGAAAAACAAGCTTATTTTGCCTATGTCCACTATGTTAGCTTGATTGAAGTTGCTGGGCCTCCAGGAGTGGAGATTCATTCGGGCTTTCTCTAGAAACAGAAAGGAACTTCCATTTGGGGCTGCATTCAAAAATCAGTTAAACAGGGCTGGAGAGATGGCTTAGCGGTTAAGCGCTTGCCTGTGAAGCCTAAGGACCCCAGTTCGAGGCTCGGTTCCCCAGGTCCCACATTAGCCAGATGCACAAGGGGGCGCATGCGCCTGGAGTTCGTTTGCAGAGGCTGGAAGCCCTGGCGCGCCCATTCTCTCTCTCTCCCTCTATCTGTCTTTCTCTCTGTGTCTGTCACTCTCAAATAAATAAATAAAAATTAAAAAAAAATCAGTTAAACAATTGCTTAGGGCCTGGAGAGATGGCTTAGCAGTTTAGGCACTTGCCTGAAAAGCCTAAGAACCTGGGTTCAGTTCCCCAGTACCTATGTAACGCCAGATGCACAAGGTGACGCGTGAGTGTGGAGTTCCTTGGAAGTGGCTACAGGCCCTGGCATGCCTATTCTCTGTCTCTCTCTCATCTCAAATAAATAAACCAAATATTTTAAAAATTTAAATAATGCTTAATAATCATTTCTAACTAGTGTTGTATAAAATGATCACTGTGACATTATGTATATATATATATCATATGATATATATATATACATATATATATATATATATATATATATATATTCTGTTATTTTCCTGTGCTTCTAGGAACAAGGTACTTGCTTTTAAAATTTAAGGTATCTTATTGACCAAACAGTATATGCACAGGGTGTCCCATGTGTGATTTGATATAGTGTAGTGTTTAACACCATCACAGTAACGTAAGCCTCCATTATATTAACGCTGAGTGTGAAGGCACATGCAATGAGCACTTGTCAAATTTCAAGAAAACGCCACACTCCTATTGTCAAGAAAGTGTGTTGTAGGTTTTCAGAAGTGATTGAACCGACAGAGGACCACGTGGCTGAGGAGCTGCAGGGGATCAGGAAGGAGGGTCCCACCAAGGAGCAAAGGTGTGAGGCAAAGCTGTTCCTACCTGGCCTGGCTGACCTTCCTCTCCCCCTCCCTCCAACCCCGGCCCCCAGGTCTCTCTTGAACGACTTGCAGCCTAAGCAGCCAGGGCAGGAGCTCCTGTAGGGGAGCGCAGCAAACAGATCTCAGAGGGTGGAGATAGGCGGAGAGCTTGGCGAACAAGATGATGCATGGAAGGCTGTGGTGACCCTAAGGAAAGAACCAAACATGCTCCCAGCCAGTCTCCTCCAACACATCCATGTCTGCGAATGAGAAGATACCTCAGAATCAGCCACAAGCTGTGAGCAGGAGAAAGCTCCAAGTTCTGCTGGATTTCTTTCTTTTTTATATAAATTTTTACTTATTTATTTGACAGAGAAGGAGAGAGAGACAGAGAGAGAAAGAGAGAGAGACAGAGGGAGGGGGAGGGACAGGGAGAGAGAGACAAGAGAAAGAGAGAGAGAGAGAGAGAGAGAGAGAAAGAGAGAGAGAGAGAGAGGGAGAATGGGTGCACCAGAGCCTCCAGCCACTGAAAATGAACTGCAGACACATGCGCCCCCTTGTGTATCTGGCTAACTTGGGTTCTAAATCGAACCTGGGTCCTTTGGCTTTGCAGGCAAACGCCTTAACCGCTAAGCCATCCCTCCAGCCCTCTGTTGGATTTCTTAAACATGGGTGTTTGGAAAAAAAAAAAAAAATCCCAGAACCTGACAAAAAGCACTTTAATTGTTTCTACAGTCACAAGTCCTCAGAGCTCACACGTTTCTGAAGCTGGCTTTTGTTTTTCACTTTCGTGTCTCCCATGGTCCCCTATGACGTCACAGCTGGCAGGATGTCCCTTTAGGGCTGAATCACTCTTCGGTGCACGGGGCATTTTCTTATCCACCCATTTGTCAGTGAACATCGGACAGGCAGTTTCACTTCTCATCTGCGTCGATAATGCTGAGTGAGCGCTTGGAGGCAGGCGTCTTTGTGAGACGTGATTTTCTCCAATGCAAGTGATGGTTATTCTCAATAAAGAGCACTGGGAAGGACTCGTGAATGTAACCGTGGTCGGGTTGTGTCACCTCACCACTTCTTTATGAACCCCAGTGCCAGGATAATCACCAGCCCATATGACGCTCCAAAAAAGGATGGGCGATGGAATGGCTCTGGAAATGAGGAATGTCAAAAGTCTCCGTCATTCCTGCTTTTCTTTCAAGCTGCCCTTTGCGTGGACACTGGTGGAGCTCTGCTGCGATCCCTTCAGGCTTCTGTCGCTGTCCCAGCTGAAGGGAAGAGGTTGCAAAGTCTTCCTCATGTCTATGAAAACCTTCTCAGGTACTTTCGACGGTTACATGGTTTGCTACTGTTGTGTAGACTTAAGGCTAGCTTGTCATTAAGTCACTATCCCCGTAGCAATTTTGACTGACAGATCGTGTAGGTAAAATAATACAGTAATTGTATTCAAAATATAGCAAAGGGAAAGATGTCCTCTTATTTTCCTGACAGCTTCTCAGTATAACTCCCGTGATTATCTGATTTTATTCACACCCACATTATGGTGGATAAACTTGAGACCAGTGTAAAGGGGACTGTTTCTCTATTTAAAATAGCAAGTAGTGGCTGTGATTCAGGCAGACCGAAATCCAGCTTCAACTACAGACTCGCAGGCAGCATGGAACCCTTCACACCTTGTGAAGGTGGTGGAAAGCGGAACCCAGAGGGTTCACTGCTCTGCCCCTGGCTGTCTGGGCCTGGCTCAAGTGCATGTTCTTAGGATCAGTGCAGCCACAGGAATGCAGTGTCCAGCACGGGAAAGCCATGCTTTCCCACATTCAACATGGGAGAAGGCATTCCATGTCTAGTGATGTTGGTGGGAAGTTGCTCATTTTACCCTTGCTCATGGCATCCTTCTGAATGGGAAAATCAAGATTTTATTCAATCTGATGTTCCTAACTTTAGCGATTTTTCTATGGACAAGTTGTTTTAGATCCCTTTTAATCGTGTGGCTTTATTACAGACTTCCTATTCACACTTTAAAATTCAGTCTCTGCAATTTAGTTAGGAATAAAAATCCTAGAGTTGACAGTGGGTTTTAAATTTAGAGAACTCTGTGTAAGTATAGTTTTTCATTTTCTAAAAAGTAAACTATGGGTTATTCACTCAGTCCACTGAAATACAGATGAAAGGTGCAATTTTAATTTTTATAGAAATTACAGGATATGATATGTGGGCTATATTAAATTAAAGGTAGCAAGATAATCTTTTAAAAACATAACCTATACTATTTGGCATGTCTTACTCTTTTGTCCTCTTAGTAATTAATGCAGAGTCAGTACTATGGCTCTTATGAATGAATGCTCTCCCAGTTTCTCCCATTTTTACCTACCAATTTCTCCTCTCTCTCTCTTTCCATATATATATATACACAGGCACATACACACACAAATATGTGTGATTTTTATCAATATGTGTGCTCTATTTTTGAATCCAGCGTTCTAAAAAATACAGTAACATATGTGTGATTTTATTAATACGTGTGTGTGCCCTTTTATGAATCTAGCCTTCCAAATCCAGAGGGCTGTTTTGTTTGTTTGCTTTGTTTTGTTTTTGTTTTTTCAAGGTGAGGTAGGGTCTCACTCTAGCTCAAGCTGGCCTGGAATTCACTATGTAGCATGAGGGCGGCCTCAAACTGTCAGCAATCCTCCTATCTCTGCTTCCCACGTGCTGGGATTAAAGGTGTGCACCACCGTATCTGGCTTGTAGTGTTCTTTTAAAGAACAGAGTTTCAGGGTTGGAGACATGGTTCAGCAGCTAAGGCATTTGTCTGCAAAACCTAAAGGCCCGAGTTTGGTTCCCCATCGCACACACAAATAAAGGCAGATCCACAGAGTGGCCCACGCGTCTGGAGTGCATTTGCAGCGAGTGAGGCCCCTGCGCCTATTCTCTCTATCTTTCCAGCTCTCGTCTCTCTCTGATGGCAAGTTAAAAAAACTACACTTACAGTTCATGTGTAATCCAAAAACACACACATTTAAAACCTTCAAACTTGTTCTTATGAGGATGATAAATCCTTAATACTACACATATTTATGGGATTATATATTATACAAGGTTTGCACATGTTGCATTTCAATGTTCTAAAAATCTCCCTAGACTACTAATAACATCCATCTTACCCATTCTCAGGAAATTAGTGTTATTTTCCTTTCTTTTGTTCTTCAGATTCCCCTAAGACACGTGTTAGAATTTTTTTCTGGTTCGGATACATTGTTTCCTGGCACGGCAAATGTTGAATGTTATGGGACAGGGCAAGGACCCATTTATACTTATACTGCGGCCAGAAAGCTCCAAACTAGGAAATAACCACCCAGTCTGACAAGGATGAACTGTCCGCTCTGTCAGGACATATTCCTGGACTGGAGGACAAGCTGTTCTCTATTTTCTAACTGTGTTCAGCACCTCAAAACCCTATCACCAATTATGATTGAATCTTAGAAGATTCTTCCTTTATCCCCAAATGAGAAATGTGGCTATACAAGAATGGTAACATGTAAGAAATTGCTTTTTTTTCTTTTCTGGTCATAATAATTGGTGAAGAAAAAGGAAATGTAAGACTACTTAGTAATAGTGGCCACACTCCATGGCAAAGTAATTCCATATAATTATCCCTTTCAATTTCCAAGTTTGATTTTATGTAAATCAGGTGATTGTCAAACGAAGATTCTCACAGTGACAGTGAAAGAATGTTCTTTCACGATCCTTCTAGAAGAGCCAGGATGCATGTGGGCTCCAGCTCTGACCTTTAACCTGCTGTGTGATTGAAGGCTGAAGCTTGTATTCTGTACTTCCCTGGACACTCATAAGTGAGAGAGACAAGAAAGATTTGCAAATGGTCATTTAATGAGGTGTCATTTTATGTTTGTTTGAAGCACTATTTCTTATTCCTAACTTCTCTTGAAAGATTTGCTTTCAGCAATCTCTCCGTGTTTAGGTTGAGATATCACTTATCAGCTTTGATATTACTTATCAGCTTCTCAGGGCAGGTGAGCTCTCAGGCATTCGCCCTGACTGAACATCTCATGATCAGTTGACTTGTACAAGTGCCACCTTTCACTCTGGGTCATTTTGAGCCCAGCTTGGCAGGTTTCTAAGACGTCATTTTGCACAGTCATATACAAGATGTGTTGACTTGTTTATATCAAAATCACATGCAAATATACATAGTTTTAAATTACAGATATATTGAGGCAAATTTTTCCCCTTTGTCAATACAGAATAATAAAGTCGTTTTCAGCATATTTTCAAAGTTCAGCACGCATCACATTGTAACTTCAGCTCATTTGTGGAGGTCTGTCAGTCAGCCCAAAGTTACCTTTCGATTTGGAGTTCCTCCCGCCCTCTCTTCCATACGAGACTCTCAGCCCCTGCCAGTCTCCCGCATGTGCAAGTGTAAGGAAGTGTCGGCATTAGCCTGGGCACGCTTAACCAGACAGGCAGCGTGTGGGTTTGTGCGTCTGGCTTCTTCAGCCCGGTGTCAGGTTTCTCAGCACGTTCCGTGGGCTAGCCTGCATCTTACAGCTACGTGACCCTGCTTTCCCCAGGTATGCTGAGCTTTACGTCATCAGTTGATGAACACTGGCGTTTCTTTCAGTTTTTAGCAATTATAGGTGATACCATCGTGAACATTTGTTTACACGCTTTTGTATGGCACATGTTTTCAGTTCCCTTTGAGATATATGTATATATATATATATATATATATATATATATATATATATATATATGAGTCAAACTGATAAATTACATGGTAACTGTTACATACTTTTTTGAGAATTGCTAAATTCCAAACCTAGTTCAATATTTCATTCCCACTATGTACATATGGAGAGATAATTACATTGAATAATACATTTAAATATTATGCTAAAAAATTAAGCTGAAGGCACCATAAATTTACAAAAAAAAATTTCTGAAATAAAGGAAACTTACAATATTATTATATTGAGTTGTTTTTAGAAAGTATTACAATATTGTTAAAACTATTGTACAAAAAGCCAGTGTTCTAGATGCCTGTTCAGATTATACAAGGCCTTAAACATATAATTCCTAACACAATGATATTATATTTCCATAGGGGATAAAATGGATGCAAATATTCAGTATGTCCTCAGGAAGAAATGAGGAACCTTCTTGGGACTACTCCCTAGTCAAGTGATTCAAGGTGAGAATTGGGAAGGGAAATATTCCCAAAGTCCTTAGAAACCAAGTTTATCATTTTACAATCTCTGTGGTTTATGTGCAAGAGGTTTTTTTTTTTTTTTTTTTTGCCTAATTCTGGCCTGATTTGTAACTTTGTTGAGTCAAATTGGATCAAAACGAGCCACAAACACTGCAGCATAGTCGCCAGGCGGCTCAGCTACTGGAGGAACCTGCTGAGCTGCTCGTGGCCTGAGCCTTGGCAAAGCTTCGCTCTTCTGTCTTGATTCCCAAACCCACATCTAGGGGGAGGTCCTATCCTCAGGTAGAGCTTACCTCTTGTGGATTTACAAAGGCCTTTACAAATGTCAGGAGTTTTGTTTTCTTTTTTTAAAGTCATTCATAAGATTCTTTTTTTTTAAAAAAAAAATATTTATTTGAGAGAAAGAGATAGAGAAAGAATGGGTGCACCAGGGTGCCAGCCACTGCAAACGACATCCAGATTCATGTGCCACTTTGTGCATCTCGCTTATGTGGGTCCTGGAGAATCGAACCTGGGTCATTTGGCTTTGCAGTCAGGCGCCTTAACTGCTAAGCCATTCCTCCAGCCCTATTAAGATTCTTGAGAAGGTTGGGTGAAAAATACATGATATAGTACAATGAAAGGATGTGTGTACACATGTCTGGGTGACATGAAAAAGATTTCCGGGTAAGACAGGAAGATCAGACAGAGAAGCACTTGCTATATAAGTTCAAGTCCCCAGCACCACATATATGCTGGGCATATGTGACAGCCCCCCTTACCCACTGTAAGCCCAGCACAGGAGGCAGAAACAGGGTGTCCCGAGGCAAGGTGGCTAGCTAGAGTAGCCAAATCATCATGCTCCGAGTTTAAATGAGAGACCCTGTCTCAATCAATAAGGGAGAAAGGGATGGAGTAGAGTGCCCAATGTTAGGTTCTAGCCTGCACTCACATGCATAGGCAGCTAGCTACACACACACACACACACACACACACACACACACACACACACACGCGTCACAAAGCCCTACTCATTCCCTTCCAGCCAGTTGTAACAACCCAAAATATCTTTCCATGCTGTCAAAAATCTCTGGGGGCAGCATCAATGCTGGTTGGAAAACACTATCTTAATGACAATGAGAGGGTAATATTTCTCCTATATTCTAGGACTACTGCACCTTTTGCTTTTTGGCAAGATTTTTTTTTTTTTTTAGCTTCATGCATAGTATAAAGATTAATCATAAGAGCAATGAACGCTGTTTTTTTTTTTTTGTAGAGTAAAAAATGTTACATTTCCATACAACATTATACAGAACAGAGCTCAGAGACTGAATGTGGTTTGTAGATACACAGATGGGATCGTCTTGAAAAGTGGCTGTGAAAAAGCAGAGCAGAGGGGGCTTAATACAGAATATTTATATGTAAAAGCACAACTGAATATAGTCTTGCATTGAGCTCTGGGATTCTGCACGATCAGAATCATTAAAAACTATGAGAAACAATAGTACCTGAAATAAAAAAAAAAACAACCAAAACGTTAAGTAAGTAAAAAAAGGATAGGGTAAAGAGAAACTTTTACCACATGCATGTTATTTCTTGCATTTCTCTCCCAACAAATATAAAATTATCTGAATAATTAAAAATAATCTTTCCATACTGAAAAGGGTTGCATTTAAAAAACAGATCTACTTATAGAAAAACGCATTTGGAACCAAACAGAATAGCCCCCAGGGGGAAGGCTGTCGGAGCAGAGCCGATGCCATTACCAAGCCTGTTGCTGGGGAGAAGAGGGACCTGCGGAGCCTGCTGGATGCGCCTGCCCGAGCTGCTCTACAGATCCAGACCGCCTGGGCACCAAAGGGCCCATTGTGAAGTCCAAGGGGCGTTCTGGGACGGGCGCTTCCTCTTTGCAGTTGGCTCCAGGCCTCAAAACCTGGCCTGTTCCCTGTTTTGCTCGAGTTTCAGTTGCCTGTGGCTAATATCCAGGGGTAAGTCTGAAACTGTGCAGCCTAGGTTCAACTCCGGCAAAGCGAGGCGCCTGCCCTAGCAAGGGCTGAATGTTCCCCAGGGGTTCCGAACAGCAGGTCTGAGAGAGGGAAGCCGCGCTCTGATGGGGCGCCCTGTGCCAGAGAGCCCCCTCGCCTGCTGCCCCAGTGACTCTGGCTGCTGGACGTTCTTTATTCAGTACTGCTTGCTGCTGGCCTGTTTGGAGTCGTGGCCAGCAGTCCCCAACCACATTTGGTGGGAGACACCCAAGTAAACTACATGTCAGTGGGCCAGAAGTGTCAAGCGGTCCTAGAGGTGTGCAAGGGACTTGCCAGTGCTCTGGCTTGTGATGGAGGGTGAGGGGCAACTGGGACGCAAACCCACCCAGGTCAATTCCTGCCTGGCGCAGCGGCAGCAATCACCTTCTAGGCCTTGCTGGGGTCACTGTGTTGGGTGGGTGTAGGGGACAGGGCCAGGGGCCTCCACCGTGGGACCTGCACTACCTACACCCCGAGATTGGGTTGTAACCACAGCCATCAAGTACGAGACGTCAAGCATTCTGCTGGCTGAGATCCATAGACAGCTTTGCCGCGGGGAAGAATTACGTTGCTGCAAATGTCCACAGCGCAGCGATTGAGAAACCCCAAGTGGAGATGTACACATTCCCAGCGGCGTCTCCCCACCTGCTCGGACGGCTCCCAGGACGTCTCCCTCCACCTCCCCTCCCCTGCCCTTCCCACCGCAGCTTTCTCTCCCCTGGCAATGCTGAGACAAAGGCTTCTTGTTAGCAGGCTACTGTGGTTTTGGACTCACAGGGTCTTGGGGACTTGAGGAAATGGATCATTTTCCTAAACCCACAACTCAGGAGAACAGAGGAGGAGAGTCTAACAGGTTATCTCTAGGAATCTTTTAATTCCACCTGCTGCTGCATCATCATCATCATCATCATCATCATCATTATTATTTTGGTTTCTTGAGGTAGGGTCTTGCTGTAGCCCAGGCTGACCTGGAATTCACTGTGTAGTCTCAGGGTGGCTTCGAATTCACAGTGATGTATTCTCCTACCTCCGCCTTCTGAGTGGGCGTGGGCCACGACGCCCAGCTTATTTTCTGTTTGTTTGTTTGTTTTGGCCACTTCCATTTGTTAGTCTCTGTTTCTATCCTACTTTCTGTCTGCCGCGTTTTCTGGCTTTGCCCAAGACTTTCTGTCCGTTTTGTTTCGCTTCGCCTTCTTCTGGCCATGTGACACCCTTTACCATCTGTCTTCCGTGTGAACCCTCTCTGTGTACAGCCTCCTTGAGCCTCGATTTCCCTCTTTCTTATTTTCTCTTTCTTTCACATCCTATTACAAATAAAGCATGAGCCAAGGATTTGTAGTACTCATTGAAGAGAAATGGGAACTCCCATTTTATTTTATTCTTCCTGAAAGCAAACAGCACTTTATTTCTTTACACTGTAAGATTAATTTTTTAAAAAATATTATTTATATATTTTGTTTTTTCAAGGTCGGGTCTCACTCTAGTCCAGGCTGACCTGGAATTCACTATGTAGTCTCAGGGTGGCCTTGAACTCACAGCAATCCTCCTACCTCTGCCTTCCAAGTGCTGGGATTAAAGGCATGTGCTACCACGCCTGGCTGATTTTATTTTAAATTTGTGATAAATATCATCATATATCCCATGACCTCCAATTTTAGACACAGTGCCTTGCATCGGAGGACAGAATTGTCTATATTATGAAAAGCATCAAAGATGAATATTGTTGCATTAGGTTTTGATGTACTGATTCGGAGTTTCTAAATATAAATATGTATCTTAATTTAAATGTGTACACACATACAAGAAACAGGCATGGGCCTGCTCCTCACGTAGAAACACATGCCACATACATGCTCACACTGAGGGCACTAATGAATACACTAACTATGCTGGAGTTGGGCCTGTTGCGTTCAGCTTCTCGTTGGTGGGTAAAACCACCCACCCAAAGTGAGCACAGGGAAGGAGAGGGTTTTGCCTTCCATCTTGGGAGGGGGCATCGTGGCCGGGCATGACATCTTGTCACATCAACTGGAAGCCGCAAGAGTGAGCTGGGTGATGACCACCCAGTCGGGCTAGACTAACAAACCTTAAGGTCTGCCCTCCTCCGGCTCCAACAAGGCTCCACCTCGCAAATTGCCCCCAGCTCAGGACCAAGCACTCAGAGCTCATGAGGTTAGGGAGGCCATCTTATTCAGCCCACTGCAGGCCCTGGTCAGACTTCATGATAAAATCACTAGGGACAGGAAATCCTTTTGCTGCCGCAAAATATTTCAGAGGCTAACTGAGCAAGTGCTGGGTCGCAGCTGACTGCAGGTTTACTAAGCTCTGACTGAAAGGCAGGAGCGGATTTCCAGGCACAAGTCTTCCCATCCTCACTGTCCCCACGTGGCATCTGAGTGGCTGCACTGTGTGTAGAGCTCGGAAGTCTATTTCACCCTCCCTCGTGATAAAGGCCAGCACCACCTGAAAGGCATCCTCCTGGTCAGAGTGCCCCTCGAGTGACAGCGGGAGCCACCGCAGTAAGTGGCATTTCGTGCACATGTCCCTCCGGCCCAGCGCCCTGGGCTCCGTGTGCCGCAGCATCGGCTGGAGTTGACCTTTGATCGTGTTAGGTGTGTGATGGGCAGGTTTGAAAATCAAACGACGTTGCCCTCTTTACTTTTCATGATGCCCTTCAGACCTGGACAGATTGCACGGGGTGCATTTAGAGTTGGCCATGGCAGGTGCACAGATGCCATGTGGAATGCCACCATGGGCATGTGTGTGTGTGTGTTACGTGTGTGTTGTGTGTGTGTTGTGTGCGTGTGTATCTAATTCCGATACAGCTCCGGCTGCACAGAGGCTTACTTACTAGTTACTTACTAGGGTCAGGACATCTACAAATAACTGGGGAAAAGGCCATATAGAGATGACCTTTTGGAAGAAACGTGCCCTGTCGGAGACCTAAAGTACCCGGTGGAGCCCTGAGCCCCGGGGGTCTGAGAAGAGAGCATTCAGATGCTTCCAGGCTGCGTGAGGAAGGCCTTTCATTTTATTTTTCTCATTGCTAATTGATGATTTTCACTGTTGTTTTAAAAGAAGTCTCCCCGTGGCTATCGACGTCAAAGAGCTGCTAGTCACCGATGAACAGAACGTGTTCGGCACTCCAGACACGTCGTGAAGATAAGCGCACTGCGCTCCTTTCCCTACCTTTTGCTCATCAAGTTTACTTGATGCAAACACGCAATCCATGTTTACTACACGTCTTTTTAGATACTTTCTTCAGACATTGCCTGTCCTGGAGTACCTGCTGCACATGACCGGCGGCCGGCCCGCAGGAGCGCGCGGGACATGCTTGTTGCACTACAGATCATGATGTGGATGAACCTGCTTCCTGTTTTTTTTTAAAAATTTTTATTTATTTTTTTATTTGAGAGCGACAGACACAGAGAGAAAGACAGATAGAGGGAGAGAGAGGGAATGGGCACGCCAGGGCTTCCAGCCTCTGCAAACGAACTCCAGACGCGTGCGCCCCCTTGTGCATCTGGCTAACGTGGGACCTGGGGAACCGAGCCTCGAACCGGGGTCCTTAGGCTTCACAGGCAAGCGCTTAACCGCTAAGCCATCTCTCCAGCCCACCTGCTTCCTTTTAACCATGTCCTGGTTCCCTGAGCTGAGCTCCGAGTGACACAAGCAGCGAGCCTTAGCCACCCGGGTTTAGCCTGGTTCTCCAGTTCGCAATGTCAGATTCCAGTGCCCAGGAGGAACACATACGGCCCCCACACGAGCAGGACAGACACACAGGGCCACTGGCGCGTGCGGGGAGCTCAGAGGCGAGCCTGGCGCGTGTGCCCACCTTGTGTGCAGCAAGGTCTCGTCCCCCCGCACCCTCCCCTCCGCCCCTCTGCTTCCTGCCCCGGCTGGGCGGCTGCAGTGGGGGCGGGGCTCTGCACTCAGCCGCAGTCAGAGCCCCTCCCCCTCCCCACCCACACCGTGAGAATTGTCTGATTTTCACCCCTGTGAAATGGGCAAAAGTATTCCTCAGAGAGGACTCCGTGATCTCACTCTGATGAAACAGGGAAGGAGGGGAAGGGCCTCACAGGCCCTTCCTGGAAGTTTCTAGAAGTTATCTTTGCTATCAATGGTGGCTGATCTATCCATCACCCAGGTACTTAGTTCTTAAATATTGCATTATTTAATGTTACTCAGCTTTTAGATTGACAATTACAGTATTAAAAATTTTTTTTCTGAGCCAGGCGTGGTGGTGCACGTGTTTAATCCCAGCACTTGAGAGGCAGAGGTAGGTGGATCATAGTGACCTCGAGGCCACTCTCAGATTACATAGTCAATTCCAGGTCAGCCTGGGTTAGAGTGAGACCCTACCTCGAAAAAAAAAACCAAAACAACAAAAAAAGTCTGTCAGGTAGTAACAATCTGCTTTAAAGAAAAATTGCTATATTTTATAAAAAATAATTTAAGTTCATTGTGCAGATGTGAAAAAACATCTTCTCCTTAGAAGTAAACATCATTATTGCAGGCAAACGTTGCTCCAGATACAATCCAGTATCTAAAACATAAAAATAATTTTAAGAAATATTGCATCCTCTCTCTCCCTGTCTCTTTCTCTCTCAAATAAATAAAAATAAAATAATAAAAGTATTTAAAAGGGCTGCAGAGCTTTCTTAACAGTTAAAGCACTTGGCTGCAAAGCCAAAGAAAGAAGATTCAATTCCCCAGGACCTGAGTAAGCCAGATGCACAAGGTGGCACATGTGTCTGGAGTTTATTTGCAGTGGCTGGAGGCCCTAGCATGCCCATTCTCTCTCTCTCTCTCTCCCCATCTGTCAAATAAATAAGTATAACTAAAATATTAAAAAAATTAAAAACGAAATACTGTATTATATTGTAATTGGTTTCAAAAATAAAATGCTAATTTTAAATTTATTTGGAATCAACAGAAGAAAGAGACTGAAATAAAGTTAAGACAACTGTTAAGTGTCAAATACATTTGTAAGAAAAGATTTTTCAAAGAAATTCCATATAAGGAAAAAATTATAGAAATGATTGAACTTTCAGAGCCATTATATTTTGAAAAGCAATGTGTTTATAATTTTTAACATTTGCAGCCTACCATAAAAGGGAAGAATTTGACACTTTCAACATATTTTTCAGCTTCCTTATCTTATTTACTGGCTTTTATAATAATGGGTTTTTAATATTCTGGAATTATGAAATTCATACTCAGGTTTGTAACCATGATGTTAGGTAGTTGGCAATTTTATATTTAACTGGGTCACTTTAATGCACAAACAGATTTTAATTTGTTTTCACTGTTCTATCTCCATCATTAGAACAATCTCTTGAAGAAAATACATATTCAAATTTTATTAAATGAAATTTTACATCATAATATCTTTTTCTGAATTTAATGAATAAATGACTATAATTCCATAGGGTGAATTCGTGTTCTGTCTTATGCCTTTTAATGCAGCAGCATCTCTGTTTCTCAAGGGTGTATATTTTAACTCAAAACTAAATGTTGGATTTTGCTGTATATTTCCCCAGGAATGATTACAGGTAGCTTATCCTTGGGAATATTTATATTTAATAGTGACTTCTTATACTTAACTGACTGGATCTTGTGTAGATGTAAGTGGGTATAGTGGGCAAAATTCGTGACCACCTGAAGGCTGTGGAGTCATTTCTGTACTTTACTGGTTTTGAGTGTTTATGTGAAGTTTGTGGCCTTTGTTTTGTTGATTATGCTACTATTTTTTTCTGCTTTGGTATGAATTCAAATGAATTCATTTTGCATGCTGTCTGCCTTCTTGTTTCTTTAAAAAATGACCTTTAATATAGTAATAGTAGGCAGTATAAATTTCTTTCTTGATTGTTTCAGCCTTGATGTCATACCTGGGTCTCCTTTTTTGCATCTTCTGGATCCCAGAATGTGCTGTCTTGATTTTACCTTTTCATATGTTCTGCAGTTTCGTGAAAGCGTCTACCTTGTGTATGATAATAGAGAAGCGGTGAGGAGTTTTTTATTCCTGCAAGCAGATGCAGCTTCCTGAGGGGCAGTTAGAGGAAAGAGTCAACAGACTGAGTCGGGTCAACAGACTGCTAGCTGGGAACCGGAGAGCCAGTCAGGGCTGTGTGCCCAGAGAAATACCCCCCACAAAAAAGACACATTGATAAAGGGAGAGGCCCCCACACTTCCCATGGCAACCCTAAGCTGAGCCCACTCTGTGGTCCCCCAGCTCTTGGATCCCTCCCATCCCTATGGCAACCATCACTTTGTCTTAAATAAGGTTTCCTTTACTCATCGTTTTTCCTTCAATCTTCTGAATCATTATTAGGTTGAAAGAAGAACCTCCTGTTTTGCCTAGGTGCTGCGCTTCTCTCTGGAAGCCCTGAGATTGGGTGCTTGATTACTCTAGTGTGAAGTTGGGCTGGGCTACAGGTACTCAACGCGACAAATACCTCCAGTGGTAAGTTTTAGTGAAGAGGGCAGGTGTACCGCGGGCTTTCTCCCAGTTTGTTTTACCATAAAGCTTAGCTTACTGCTTTTTTTTTTTTAAAATTGTTTTTTATTAATGACTTCTATGATTGTAAACAATATTCCCACAATAATGCCTCCTTCCCCCACTTTCCCCTTTGAAACTCCACTCTCCATCATATCCCCTCCCCACCTGAGTTTATTTTGATGTCATCATCTTTTCCTCCTATTGTGATGGTCTTGTGTAGGTAGTGTCAGGCACTTTGAGGTCATGGATATACAGGCCGTTTTGTGTCTGGAGGAGCACCTTGTAAGGAGTCCTACCCTTCCTTTGGCTCTTACATTCTTTCTGCCACCTCTTCTGCAATGAACTCTGAGCCTTGGAAGGTGTGATAGAGATATTGCAGTGCTGAACACTCCACTGTCACTTCTTCCCATGATGCCTTCTGAGTCAACCCAAGGTCACTGTCATCTGAAAAGAGAAGGTTCTCTACCAAAAGTAAGAGTAGTGCTAATATATGGGTATAAACATTAAGAGAAGTGCTTACGGGGCTAGTTTGGTGACACAGTATATACATTTAGCTAGACAGCAGCAGATGTTACCCCCCTAGAGCTCATGACTACCCCTGTTGTAGGTTTTCAATATCAGGGATGTTTTCCCTCCCCTGGAGCAGGCCTCTAGTCCAATGAGATGGCAGTTGGTTTTTACCATGATAGATGTGCCACTATTGTACCTGTTGGCTCATTTGCCCTGGCTGGCAAAGCATAAGGCTTGCAGTGTCCACTATTTAGTACCTTCACTGGTGATTTCTCTCTCTCCCATTGAACTGCATGCAGCATGGCTTCTTCCAGCTTTCTGTCAGCTGGTCTACATGGAGGTTTTCATCTCAGCTCCAGCAGGATTTCTCAGTGGCCTTGCAGCACAAGTATGTGGAGTCTTCAGCAATATGGTCTTACTGTCTATTCCTGGTGGGAAACCAAGGGCCTCAGCAATGGCCTGTAATGTGTTGGGGGCATCAGGGACCTCCCTGGCCAACTATTCACTGGAAGGTATCCCATTACTGGCACTGAAAAATTTCTAGTAATAATCTATGGCTCCTGGGTGTTCCATTGTCCAAAAAAAGTAGGTTTCCATATGATTTATTTATATCTCCTTAGATTTTGATTGGCTCTCCCTCCACCTTTTCTTTACTCATTCTCTTCCCCAACTTTGCTTAGGCTTTGTTTTCTTTAAGATTTCATTTTTATTTATTTATGTATTTATGACAGAGAGAGAGACATGGGCATGCCAGGGCCTCTAGCCACTGCAATTGAACTCCAGATGCATGTGCCACCATGTGCATCTGGCTTACTTAGGATCTGGAGAATAGAACCTGGGTCCTTAGGCTTCACAGACATATACTTTAAGCACTAAGACTTCTACTTTTGCAGGCCCCTTATGCGTGACCATGCCTGAGTTTGGTGTGGGATAATTTAGAGAGCGCAGGGAGCTACATGTCACTGTTGTGATTGCTTGCTTGCCTCAGGCAGGTCTTGGGATTCTGGGTGTCAGTGCTATGGCTATTTAGAGTGCATGTTTCTCTGTTGGCTACATCACTAGACTCTTCATGAATTCTTTCCCCCAGAGTGAAGATTTTTTTTTCCTAGAAACATCTCAGCTATAGTTTTTTTTCTGGGGGGTCCCCAGTAAGAACAAGAGAATTATTATCATTACCCTACAAATTAAATATTCTAGTCCACAAAGATGAAGAATAGAAGGCCTCACTGATCACTTCTCTGAGCTTCTCCACGAGAAAAGCTCTCAACAAGCCAGGGGATTAAACAAGAGACAGAAAGTGCCTTCCCTGTGTCTTTAGCCAAATGGGTGCACGCTCTGCTGGCCACCTGCGTGCAGTTTCACTCACTCGCTAACTGTTGCAGGTGACACTTCCCAGCTGTTTCCAGGTTGTGTCTGTCTCAGATAAGGACATGCTCCAACACTAGCCATGCACGTAGGTCCCCAGCCATTTTGTAAGTCTGCACCCCACTCCTGAACCTTTCACATCAAAGTCAAGCTCACTCTTACTTCCAAGACTTATTTTTTATCTTTTAAGTTCAGCTGCTCCATGAAATATATCTTATGTTTTCCTATATATTCATCTGATCTGATGTTTCTGAAACTGCTTCACCGAGTGACGTTTGTTCTTTTCCATTTAACAGCTTACTTGCCAAGGGGGACAACAACTAAAATTTATATTTTTTAAAATATTTTTTGTCTCTGGCATCTTTAATTTATTTGCTTAATTTTTTTATTTTCTAGCAGACAGATAGATGACAGAGAGAGAGAGACAGACAGACAGATAGACAGACAGAGCATGGTCTCAACATGGCCTCCAGCCATTGCAAATGAACTCCAGATGCATGCACCATTTTGTTCATCTGCTTTACATGGGTACTGGGGAATTAAACCTGGGTCATTGGGCTTTGCAGGCAAGTGATTTAACTGCGGAGCTATCTCTCCATCCCCTTCAAATTCTTGAGAATGCAGTTTATCTTTCACCGGCACATATTTTGATGATAACCATAGTGCTTCCATTTCCGTTTTAAAGATCTTTATTCAACTGCTTTCTTTGTTCTAGTCTAAATTTCCAGAATTGGTATTTCAGTTGGTGCAGGTCACTTCAAGAAAAACCCTATATGCTGTGCTGCTCATGCTAAATAAGAATTTATTTCTCGGAATTAGAGGAACTGGGGAGTCTCAAGATCAAGACACCAGTAGCTGGAAATGGTCTGCTCATTGGTTCATGGACAGCAATCTTTTCTTTATGTCTTCCCACTGCAGAAAGGGGCAAGGAGACCTTTGGGCCACTATTAAAAAGATAATAATAGTATTCAAAAGGGCTTCATTTTTTAAGACCTCCAATCTCCAAAAGCCCCCCATGCAAATACATCAGGGGAGGTGGTGGCTTCCATATGTGAATTTTGGGGATACCTAATCATCCAGACCATCGTCAACTGCTTTGGTCTTAATTTTCCTTTTTGATTTGTCTGTCTGTGTATTGCCTTGTGTCTAATTTTTTAGTGTATAACTTGAGTATTTGAAAATCAATTCATTTAATTTTTATATAATATAGAACAATTATGAAGAAAAAAAGTACCTTTTTGATGTAATCTAGGAAGTTATATTGGATTTCTGATCTAAGTTTAGCAAAGATTTTTATAAATTATTGGCCATATGACTTTCATCATTGTGGTGGTTTGAATGTGATTGCATTTCCTCTATAGCCTTGGGGATTTTTGGTTAGGGTTGAGCTCACAACTTGTGTCTACAACAGGCCTGCTGCTAGGGGGGTCACTGGGAGAGGACTTTGTAGTCCAGCTCGGCTGGGTGTGTGGTGAGAAGCAATTTGAGCTCCGGCTGCTCGTGTTTGCTGGCTACTGGTGGTGTCTCTCAGCTGTGAATCTACTGAAGTGAACAATCCTCTTCTGCCATGATGGAACTTACAAATTTTGTAATCCTTCTGGTCAGATGTTTGTCCCAGCCACAAGAAAGCCACTGAAGCAATCACCTAATTTAAATGTTCTCAACTTTATTTTCCTTTAAAAATGAGCTAAAATTAGCTCATAGCTCATGTAATGGGAAACTTTAAAGTAGGTGACAACCCTTACGTTTGTATGTTTTGGTGCTTATGATGTTCTCATAAGCATTTTCATATCAAAACATCTTACGAAAACCAATCATTATTATTATACACTAAAGATTGATTAGTATACAAAACATCATACAAACTTATGAAGTTGCAGAGGTGGAATTTGAAACTAAACCTGCAGGTTCCAGCTTAAACTTGCTTTCTTTATTGGGCCTGGGGTTTCCTGGGAAGATTGGACTGTGAGGCTGACCAGAAGGCGGATGAATAGCAATCTAGGCGCAGGTGCTTGGGGCCTTTCTTTAGGCACAAACCAAAGTAAGATTCTTTCATCTGACCTCCTTGTCTTCCCATCAAGATGTCTGGCTTCCTGGGCTTCTCCAGCACACATGAGATCCACTCTAGGACAGTTTGCTGAGAATTCACCCTCTCACCTACAATATATTCATAAGCCAGGGCTGCCAAGGCTTGTGGTCACACATCTTATTTGTCCCTCCTGGATCTGTGGGCAGACATTCAAAAGCACAGTGATATCAGTGCAGGAAGCCTCAAGAATCATAGATCAGATGGCAGGCAGTCTGTGAAACATGCAATGTTTACGATGATCTATGTTGCACAATCACATGAGATAGATCGCATATGTAATTCTCATCAGTGTGGAGTCATCTGGAGAAGCATCTGTTGAGTTTTGTTTGCCAGCGTGAGTAAAGATATTGCCAAGAGGTTGGCAAAGGCATTGATGCTCTTACTGCATGAAGCAAATTCATACTTTTTACTGTGGCTCCTGAAGTGGGCGTGAAGCTGAACCTACCTCCCCACAAGAGTGACCGTGGGGCCATGCCTCCTGTCTCGTCCTCCGCTGGAGATGTGCCATATGCTACCTTGTCCTCAAGGGGCTTGATGGCACAGAGCTTTGTACCAACAGATCTTTTCCCTTCAGCACAACAACACAGCTAGAACATCTTCTTTTTAAGCAATAGGAACATCAGAGAGTGCATATTACATATACTCCTGAAGACATGAGTGTACAGCTGCTTTGCTTATTGGATTTTATTCAATATTTTATTTTTATTTATTTATTTGACAGAGAAGTCAGGAGGGAGGGAGGGAGAGAATGAGAGAGAGAGAGAGAGAGAGAGAGGGAGAGAGAGAGAGAATGAGCATGCCAGGGCCTCCAGCCACTGCAAATGAACTCCAGACGCATGTGTCCCCTTGTGCATTTGGCTAACGTGGGTCCTGGGGAATTGAACTTGGATCCTTTGGCTTTGCAGGCAAATGCCTTAACCAATAAGCCATCCATGTAGCCTATACTTATGGGATTTTATAATTTTATGAGAGAGACCAAGGGCAAGAGCAAGAGAGAAAGAGGGACAATTGGCATACCAGGGCTTCCAACCAGGGTAGTCAGACTCCAGACACATGTGCCATCTTGTGTGCATGTGCAACCATGTGCGCTTGCATCACCCTGTGGGCCTGGCTTACATGGGGTCTGGGGAGTTGAACATGTGTCCTCAGGCTTTGCAGGCATACAACCACTGAGACATCCTTTCAGCCCATTTCCGGGATGTTTCTGGGGCCACGTGAAAACCAAGAGCTTTGAGATAAAGCTTCCCTGCCCTAGGGTTCTTCCTGCTCGCCTTTTAAACAAGTTACACACGTGCATGCTCATGCACACACGCATAATTACTTATTCGTCATGAAAGTACATCTGTGCAAAAGCATGTTTAATGGTAGTTTCTGCTTGCTTAGAATACAATGCACATAGATGGCAGAGTGCATGGTGTATGCACACGTGTGCTCATGCAGAGAGGGTGCCCATGGCTTGGGCTGGCCAGATGGGAGCATCTGGTCTCATACTGCGTCTTGTTGCACGTGAGCAGCAGCCTTGCTGCTCCTGGAGCTGACCACTTTTATTGGGGGGGGGGCAGCACAGATGACTCTCCATCCTCCGCTCCCTACAGGACTGGGATGACAGAACTCTATGGCCGTGTCCAGCTGTTTAGATGGGTCTTGGGGAGTCAAATTCTAAGGATCTGCCAGGCCTCCTTAGGCTCCTCATGGTCACAATGGATGTACACATTCGTTAGCTGCTCAGCGATCTCTGTGGTCCTGGAAATACATGATTAAAGAAATTTATAAAACCATAGACTCATAGCATTGTACAAAAGCACGGTTCACTAGAAATGACTAATGTATAGCTTCTGTTTCATTCATGTAGTTTGAATGAAACCCTCGTGATGTTGGGTGACATGGAATATTTCTATTTTTCCTTACCTGTGAGTCTTTATTTTGAGAGGTATCCTAGACAGGTGCCTGGAACTCCTCTTGGGCCATGCAGAGAAATGTACTGACAACAGAGCTCAGGAAGTTTTCCATGCAAGCGCATCTTGGTGAACACAGTGAGCGTTTTTAGGGTCCTTATAAGAGGATGTGTCAACGGCTACTGAAAGGAGCATGGGACGCAGGAAGTGTGTTACCGAAAAGCCCCGCCCAGCGCACAGGACAGCATGCGTCCTCTCAGGCAGTGGCACTGGAGAGAGAGTCTGTCCCCAGAGCAGTCCGCAGGGCTCTCTATACCCACGGGATGCTGCAATGTCCATCTTCATTCTAGGAGCTTCCTGAAGTCTGTGGGTTGTTGATTGCACAGCCTTGCTTGCTTCCAGAGCTTTAGAACTTCCTGAGCCCTTCTGAGCCTTTTTTTTTTCGATTTGGAGCCTCTGAGAGAGCGTTTGTCCTCCCAGGGTAAAACGTTTCAAGTTGCAGGAAAGTGCTCTGTACCAACTTGGAATGAGGCAGAGTCCATGACCAGGGATTCCATGTTTTCTTCTGAGTATGCCTTTTTCCCTTTTGTTTAGACCACATTCCAGAGAAATGCTCTTGACACAATTATGTATGTCAGTGAGTGGTGACTGAGCTAGTGTCCACAGGGACATAAACCATTGCTCAGTAATTTTCATCAGGACGTCCCATATTTATGTCATGGACCTACTTTCCTCCCCACAGTAAATGACCTGGTAGGTCCATTCAAATTGATTTCTGGATTTAGTACATTGGCCTTTTTTCTTAACTTGGGATATTTTAAGGCTCTCTGAGACAATTCCCTTTAGTAACCTAACCACTCATGATCGCCATTTTGATGCCAAGGGATATATTGAGTCTTTCTAGTAAGGTTGACCTTGAACTCAATCTGCAGGCCAGGCTGCCTCAGTCCTTCTACCTCTGTCTCCCTAGTGCTGGGATGACAGGCCTCGGCTTCCATACCTAGTTCCAAGGTTTTCAATAGTCCTTCATGGTGCTCAGTGCGTTAGAGAGGTAAACTCCTTCTCATTTGGCCTCCCTTTCTTACCGACAATGTCTTGGTAGCTTTAAACTCAGGACCTTCCTAACTCGGTGTTCTCTCCATAGAGAGGCCTGGGATGAAAGGAGCATTCCACCACACCCAGCCAGCCCGTTCATAAAAAATAGCCCTTCCTGTTCTTTTTTCTGTCCTTAGTACTGCTTACGGGCACACGTTCATCACAAAATCTATCATCAAGGTTTTTATTTCCCCTAATAGGATGAGGCTATGTTGAAACTCCTCTGTCATGGACAAATTAGGAAGATGTTGTCCTTTTCTGCCTGGATTGTCGTTGTGTTATGAATGTCTTGTCATGAACCAGTTTCACATGGCATAACCCTAGTGTGCACCACTCTGCCAGGGCTGTAGCTGCGTTCACCCATCATGCTGCTGGAGTCCACACAGCACACAGGGTTATGCCTCCTCCTAGGTAGTTTAAGCTACGTTGGTTAAACTTGTGCTTTATACAATTTACCTTTACTTCTGAAATTTTAGCATACTATGGGATATTTGACTGATGTGAATGAGCTAACAGTTTGTAAATAGGAATTCTAATACTGGTTTATATGTAGAAACTGGCATGTGGATCACATTGAGGAAAAGACTGGAGTCAAATTGTGAATGAGATTCTCCAAATTCTTAGAAAACTCAGAAATTTCCTCTTTAGTCTATCAAAAGATAAATACTTTGGGGTGAGTTGAAGATGTAAATAAGTTTATATTCAAAGTGGCTAAGTTAGCAGATGCTCAGGACAGTTTTTAGTACTTTAAAGAATTGCAATCTTTTGATCAGGTTTTAGAGAAATGTTCAATTGTTCATCACTTAGTGACAATGACTAATTTATATCTTAGAGAGCTTATTTCATGATAATTGAGTAGTTATTCTAAATGCAGAAAAGTGCCACTAAGATTTAACAGACTTTCCTAGTTTAGTATTGAAATATATTCCTATATGATGTTAAGAAATGTGATGCATAATGTACATTAAAACTAATGACTCTGCACATGTACTTTGGTTACACACACATATACATACATATTTACATCCCCATATATAGTTACAGGTGTACGTGTATATGCGCATTCATCACTTGATTAATTTGGGGATTTGTGTTGGTTCCTTCCTCAGTGCTGTGGTGAAATGCCTGGCAGGGAGCAATGCAGAGGACGGATGGTTCAGGGGTCCAGTCCAGCCTGGGGCGGAAGAGCATGTGGAAGGAGCCCCACTCCCCTGATCACATTGCAGAGACAAACGTGCGTCAGGGCTCAGCTCGCTTTTTCCTTCTTACCCAGTTTGAAACTTCAGCCCATGGAATGGTGCCATCTACAGTTAGGGTGTATCATCTTACCTCAGTTAACATAATCTAAAATCTCCTCACAGATATACCAAGTTGGTAATCAAAATTAACCATCACAACTTTATTCAATTTGTTTTCATGTCTGCTAGTTTTAGAGAAATATTGGATATTTGGCATAATTATTCATCATAAAATCTTATTATTTGTACACATATATATTATGTATGTATGTGTATATGTGTACATTTATATATATTTTGATTTTAATGAAACTATTTTGGAAATGCATACACACATAGTGATCACAAATATGTATATATGTGCATAGCATGCATACGCACGTGCTCACATAGGTATGTGTTAAAGTGATAAAGAAATTTAAAAGCAGTGAATACACTCCACCTTGGGGTTAAAGGACCGGACTTCTGCACGTCTTCACTCTCTGGGACAGGGTTCTCAGTGATGCGCTGTCTTCAGCTGTGCATGAGAACACAGGTAGCCTCTCCCCCATGGTCCGTAAGTCATCTCCGTAACGTGTTGGTTCGTCAAGTTGGATTTTGGTGCAAGCCTACTTTGGTTTGTCCTCTGTGCCTATCTGGGGGTGAAACCTCTGTTTGCATCTCCCTAGGAAACTTTTCACGCAGAAGATGTGTCCATACTGCCTAAATCCAGGAAGTTATTAAAAATGAGGCTTTTTGTTTAATTTATTACCCTAAATTCTGTTCAGTTGTATTATTTCACCTCCCTTATAATCATACAGCTATGATTAATCAGAACTACAAAAGAATTTATAATCAGATGGAGGAGAAATGGAGGCTTTGAGGGTTGAATGGTTTATTTTATAATATTTTATTTATTTTTAAATATTTGAGAGAGGAGGTAAAGAGAGAGAAGGACAGAGAATGGTCATCCTAGGGCCTGTTGCCACTGCAAATGAGCTCCAGATGCATGTGCTACTTTGTGCAACTGGCTGCTGGGTAATCCAACTCAGGTCCTGAGGCTGTGCAGGCAAGTGCTGTAACCGTTGAGCCATCTCTACAGCCCTATCTTGTTTCTGTTGACTGATACAAAAGTCATAATAACCCTTTGTTATAGACAGAATGTCAGTCACAATGTGTGGAATATGTTTCTAATGTTAGATAGCAGTTGGAATAACTCTACACCATAAAATACTTGTAAGAACCTCCATCTTGCAAGGAAAAATCCCAAGAAATAAAAGAGCTGTTTTGATTTCCTCTCAAAACTGAAACTTTCTGTGCCTACTTCCTTCTTATCAATGGGATCAGTAATAGCCATGCTGATATCTCTTCTCTTAATAGGATTGGCTAAGTAAATAACTACTCAGATCCACCACCTTGATTCCCTCTTGCTCATTCATTGCCTTAGAACTACACTAGCCTGTGAATGGAACATAGGCTCTGATCCTCATCCTGAGACCTCTCCACACGTGTTTACTCTAAGTAAACCCCACTTTCCCCCATCTTCCTTTCTTTCTTTGCTCATTTGAGCCAAACGTGTACCTTATTGATGTCACTGGGAAGAATCAGTATGACCAGGACTGTGGATGACTTGAAACGGTGCAGAAGTGTGGGTTTTCTGCGTGCGCCCCACGTGCTCCTCACCAGGAAAGCATTTCCGTGCCGGCATCACTCTCACATCACTCACTTCTCCAACCCAAAGTTAGCAGTGCGGGTCACTCTTCTCTTTGCTCATCAAGACAGCCTGAGCACTGAAGTGTTGTCCGCGTCCTAAGTTCCAAGTATAAAATGGGACTTGTTTTCTTTCTTTCTTTTTTTTTTCCCCATTGTGCCTACTCTGTAAAACATTTGAGCTAACTAGGGAAGCATGAATCAAGTGTGTGGAGTCAGGTTATTTTCAAAAACATATGTGAGATGAATCCTGTCATCCTGGTCAGCATCAAGTAGAAGTTATGTTTTTAATGCTTTGTGATATAAAATATAAGTCCTGATGGGGATTTATAAGGATTGAAAAGAAAAATGAGAAACAGAAGGCAAAGGACTTTTGAAATCTTTTTGAAAGTATGCTTCAGAATACTGCAACAACTCACATTCGATGAGTTTAAGGCATGAGGGTTCAGAAAATAAATATCCATATTCAAGAAACGTTTCTGTAAATAGCTAGAAAGAAATATGAGTGTAACTTGAGGATCCAGAGCCACATGAAGATTTATTTCAAGATGAAGAACCCAGGCAAGAATGCATTTAAAGATGGCAGAAGTCACCGAGGAAGTAAAAAAGGATGCCATTTTGGCGAGACCAGAAAACAGCACACAAGGGACATCCCACAGGGATGGACAGCAGAGTGAGATTTAGGGACCCATTTGGGGGGTGCCTCGGCAGGACGTCTGCTGCTAACAGGTAAACGAAAACCAGCGTGAACTGGCCGTGCACACAAAGAGGGAAACCACGTACCCACGCAGCCAGAATGTGGGCTCCCTCTGGCGTTCCTCTCCCACTCTTCCTCACACCCGCTTTCTGTACCTTTTTGTCCATGTGCCAATTGTCGAAATGTTATGAGAATATAAGTCTATAAAAATCACCACAAACAAATCTGCCACCTGCTCTTGGGCCATATCCTTTCAAATTCTCAACCCGAAAGGAAAGATTCCATTTTGGAAATCTTTATTTTTACTTTTAAGAAATTATTTATTTATTTATTTATTTGAGAGAGGAGGGAAAGGAGACAATAGATGAGAATGGATGTGCCAGGGCCTCCAGCCACTGCAAATGAACTCCAGATGCGTGCACCACAGCATGCATCTGGCTTATGTGAGTCCTGGGGGAATCGACCCTGTCTCCTGTGGCTTTGCAAGCAAGCACCTTTTCCATGAAGCCATCTCTGCAGTACAAATCTCTCTCCAGCTCCCATTGGAAAAATTTAAGTTTAGCCTAACTTGATTGACTGGACAGCTACAAAGACTTCAGCTCCTTACACACGGCAGGGAACCTCTTTGTCTCTGCAGCGTCATTAGTTCACTCCTCTTGCTTTGTTGGGGATGCTAGTGGGATGAGCTTGTTTGAGATAGATCCTTTGTGTATCCCAGGCCAATCTGGACCTCACTGTCCTCCTGCATCTTCCTCTGGAACACTCAGAAACCAGGAATTTTTCTCACTTTCCCTCCCTCCCTCCTTCTCATCCTCCCTCCTCTCACCCTCCCTCTCTCCCTCTGTCTCTCTCTCTCTCTCTCTTTCTCTGTCTCTCAGTTGCTTGTGTGTGTACATGTGGCGTGATCTGTGCATGTGCCTATGTCCCATGGGCTCTCTTGTGGTGTAGAGTGCTTGCCTGTGGTGGCCCAGCAGCATATGGGGCAGCCCACCGCATCCCTTTTCCACTCACCCTGGTTTAAGCTGCTGTCTCCTACTGATCCTGGGGCTTGTTGTTTCCTCTTGAGCTCCAGTGGCTCCTGGGTCTCTGCTTTGTTTCTGGACTGGAGTTCTAAATGCATGTGGCCATGCCCTGCTGTTTAATTGGGTCCTGAGTATAAAAGCAGAACAGCCTCTTGGAAGTTCCCTTAAACACGGAGCCATGTCTCCAGCCCTGGCACGCACTTACACACCTGGAATTGTGTCACTGAGGCACTGAGTAATGACTGGCTCAACTTGGACCTCATGTTCTTTTAAGGACTTCACACGTATTTAAGACAAAAGGAGAACTGCAAATCAAAATTCTTTTTTGAAGAAGGGACAAGGTGAGGTATTGAATAATATGGATTTCACTATTGTTGAGAGAATTGCTATAACTTGGCAACCAGTGTGACTTGTGACTCTACATTCAAGGCCGGTTATCATAAGTAAGCAGCACTTTGACCTGATTGAATGTATTGCTTTGATAGATTATAATCTCTGTTGTAATTGTATAAAAGTTACATGTGTGTGTATGTGTGTGTGTGTATGCGTGTGTTTATACATGTGCATGTGAATGTGAATACCAGAGCCTTTTGTTACTCCAAATGAACTCCAGACACTTGTACCACTTTTTAAGTTGAGTTTCATGGATATAGGGGAATTGAACCCCAGCCACCTGACTTTGAAAGAAAACAACTTAAACCATTGAGCAATACCCCTTGACATTTCTTAAATATTTTTGAATGAGATAGAGAGAGACTGTGGCAGTCAGGTTTGCATTGCTGGTAGAAATCACCCAACTAAGAGCAGTTTCTGGGAAAAAGAGGTTTATTTTTGCTTACAGGCTCGAGGGGAAGCTCCACAATGGCAGTGAAAAACGATGGCATGAGCAGAGGGTGGACATCACCCCTTGGCCCAGATAAGGTGGGTAATAGCAACAGGAGAGTGTGCCAAACACTGGCATGGGGAAACTGGCTATAACACCCATAATCCGGGCCTCAATAATACACTTCCTCCAGGAGGCTTTAATGTCTAATCACCATCAGCTGGGGAACGTAGCATCCAGAACACCTAAGTTTATGGGGGACACCTGAATTAAATCACCACAGAGACAAAGAGAGAGAGAGAGAGAGAGAGAGAGAGAGAGAGAGAGAGAGAGGGAATTGGCACACCAGGGCCTCAGCCAATGAAATTGAACTCCAAACATTTGCACCAACTAGTGGGCATGTGTGACCTTACATTTACCTCAATCTTGTGCATCTGGCTAATGTGTGATCTGAAGAGTCAAACATGGATCCTTAGGCTTTACAGGCAAGCCTCTTAACAGCTAAGCCATCTCTCCAGCCCTTAATTTTTTAAAAAAAATATTACTTCTGCTATTGTTGTAGTCAGTTTCATATTGCTAGGATGACCATGCAACCAGTCACAGTTTATGGGAAGGAGTGATTTATTTCAGGCTTACAGATTCCAGGGGAATATTGTTAATGGTGGAAGACTCTTGCTTCACTTTATAGTCCCATCCAGAGAGACATGGCCAACAGCCAACAGCACAGAATGTGAACAGTCAGAGCTCCAAGTGCTCTGAACGCACCTAATAGAGCTGGACCCAGACCTGGCCCAACACACCTGAGCGCTGGACTCTAAGACCCGCCTCCAGTGAAATGCTTTCTCTAGCAGGATTAGCCTGCTGGGGACCTAAGCAGGAAGTTTAATTTTAATAAGACACCTGAGTCTGTGGGGCCAAACAATGCTGGTTGTTTAGAAATAAGTTGTGTCTCCTTGCAATGTGTGATAAGAAAGGGAAAAAAAAAGAGTGATTACTGAGGTGGGGCTTTCGAATCTGTTGTAGCTCCCTTGCTGCCGGGACAAACACCTGGCCAGAAGCTGTTCATGGGAGGAAAGGGCTTAGAGTTTTAAGGGGAAGCTTCATCACGGCAGAGAAAGCTGACCCACTTCGTCACACTCCCCAGCAGAAACAGAGAGCATCAAGCGCGACCTGGCACTGAGCACACAGAGCCGAACTCCACCCCAAGGCCTCCCCTGGCGACACACCTGCTCCAGCAGAGTGCCATCGCTCAAGGGCTAAGCAGAAAACAAAATACCAGACATGTATGACTGTGGGGACATTTCATTTAAAACCACCACTGAGTTCTGGAGAAACTTTTTAAAAAGGGCGTGGCTGGAGAGATAGGTCAGGCATTAAGGCACTTGCCTGAAAAACCTGATGACCCAAGGTCGGTTCTCCAAAATCCACTTAATGCCGTATGTATGAAGTGGCATATTCATCTAGAATTTGTTTGCAGTGGCTAGAGGCCCTGGCTTACCCATTCTCTGTCTGCTTGAAAATAGATAAATAAAAATGTTCATGACAAGGAAATAAAACAGAAAACTTGATTAGACAAGAAGAATAAATATATTGGTAGGTCAGTTTTAATTTAAAGATAAATGGTAACACTGCTGTTAGGAGTTGAAAGCCAATGAACCTCTCTGGGCTCAGGATGTCAGCCTTCCCAAGCAAGGGGCTCTCTAGATATTGTTGTACAGTTAGCAACAAATTGATAAACATAGACACAAGAACGGGCAAATTATAAGAGATGCATTTTGAGAGATAAAGCAGAAAAGCTCTCAAGCTCTGAAGCTGAAAGGGCCCAGTACAGGAACAGGTGGTTTCAAGTCACATGTTACATGTGGTGGCTTTGATTGAGTTTCCTTATAGCCTTGGAGATGTAAACTAGTTATACGATCAGAATGAGTCTCATGGTCAAGTTTAAGTGTATTTGAAGGAGCATGATCGGTTGCTGCTTCAGAAGGGAGAAGAGAATGGAGGCTTGGGAAAAGCACCACACCCCAAAACTTTCCAGGATGGAAAACCAGGAAGCAGTTTTGAGGACATAATAATCAGACTGGAGCTCCCCTCTAGTCTGGCCCGGGCAGGTTGACATCTGTGTTCTTTTAGACCATATATCTAATTTACTACCTGCAAAAGGAAGCTATCTTACTCCTCCTATTCTCTATTACATTGCCAGTATCTGTGCTAACGAGTTTGCATTTTCTAATTTTTTTTTGTTTGTTAGTTGAATTTATTTATTTGAGAGAGACAGACAGAGACACAAAGAGGCAGAGAGAGAGAGAGAGAGAGAGAGAGAGAGAGAGAGAGAGAGAGAGAGGGAGAGAGAGAGAGGGAATGGGCATGCTAGGGCCTCCAGCCACTGCAAATGAACTCCAGACGTGTGGGCCCCCTTGTGCATCTGGCTAATGTGGGTACTGGGGAATCGAGCCTCGAACCTTAGGCTTCACAGGCAAGCGCTTAACTGCTAAGCCATCTCTCCAGCCCAGGACTTTGCATTTTTTTCAATATTTATTTATTTATGAGAGAGAGAGAAAGAGAGAGAGAAGGAGAAAGAGAGACTGAATGGGCACACTAGGGTCTTCTGCCTCTGCAACTGAACTCCAGACACATGTGCTACTTTTTGTATTTGGCTTTACATGGGTACTGTGGGATCAAACCCAGGCCATCAGACTTTGCAAGCAAGTGCCTTGAACTGCTGAGCAGTCTCTCCAGCCCAGCTTTGTATTATTTTATTTTATATTTATTTATTTGACAGAGAAAGAGGGAGAAAGACAGAGAAAGAGAAAGAGAGAGACAGAGAGAGACAGAGAGGGAATGAGCATGCCAGGGCTCCATCCACTGCAAATGAACTCCAGATGTATGTGCTCCCTTGTGCATCTGGCTTATATGGGCCCTGGGGAATCAAACCTGGGTCCTTTTAAACTTTTTAGGCAAACACTTTAACTGGTAAGCCATCCTTCCAGTCCCAGTTTTGCATTTTTTATTTCTCCTGGAACTCATAGGAACCCTGGGAGTACACAGGAATCTGATGTTTCATATGGACGTGAGAGCTGGGCATGCTTATGCCACCCACGGAGGAAGGGAGGGTTGGCCTGATTATCATGTCACCCACGGAGGAAGGGAGGTTCCAGTAGCACTTGCTTCTGGTCACTTTGGACTGGCTGGAGCCAAGATCAACCTTGTCTTCCAATCACCGGGCTCTTCTGCCTTACCGGTAGTCAGAGAAAGTGACATACTTAGTTTTCATCTTTTCACCTGCCTTGTTTTTATTTTGAAAAGTAAGTGTTTTGCTTTGGAATACTTTCACACCTAGGGAGAAAGCTGCATTCGGGCCGCAGAACTCCTGTCCTCTGGGCCCATTCTCTGCTCTTAGCCTAGCACAACGAGAATGCATTATTTTTGCGTTCTTGCTCAATAATGAGGCACTTTATTTGGACGATTCCAGTTTTCAAGCGAATAGCTTTTATCTTTCCTACGGCCAGGATGCTCCTATGGCATTGACTTCCCTGCTCTTTCTGTGCTTTTTTCCTGTCTTTCATTTTGCTCCAACTTTCCAATCCTCTGATCGTATCTTCATTTCCTTTCTCAGTTTTCCTTTTCTCTTCCCACAATTTATGTTATCTGATTAGTTCTTGCCAAGTTGATTACTTTTTTAAAAAAGGAAATATTTGACAGAGAGTGAATTAGCTTTGGAAACTGATTAGCAGCCTGGAAAATAATACTTTAATATAGAATATCTTTGTTGTTATTGTATGGTTAGAAGTTGAGAAAAAAATGTTAAGAAGGCCACATCAATCCAACTCCCTTTAGCACTTTGTTCTCATGTAGGGATTTATTTCTACAAATACAAGTTGAAGCCTGAATCCCCACACACTAAAATGTTTTTGTTGTTGTTTTTCAAGCTAATTTATAAAGCAAAGTTCTAGAGTTTAGCAGTATTTTTCATTGGGGAAAGTCATTATATTCTATAGTATTTACAGTAATGATGCTTATGATGTGTGGTTACCTGTTTTTGTATTCAGCTTGGCTTTTGCTCTAAGTATGAACTAGAAAGCCAGTCCTGAGATGGCTTCTTAAGACCCAACCAACACACGTGAAATGCAGTAAAATCACAGCACAGAGAAGGCAGAAAGGCCAGGGCATTAATAAGCACATGAAGAAAACATTGCATCTGGTCACCCGAGGACAAAGGACAGGTTTTACCGGGGACATTTTGTGTGTGGGAAGGAAGTGCTTATAGAAGAAATGTGAACAGTGGTCAAATCTGTGAAGGAGGAGATGATTTTTAAAACCATCAGTTTGATGTAAAATGGAGTGCTGGAGAGATGACTCAGCAGTTAAGGTACTTGCCTAGGAGGCCTACAAACCCAGGTTTGATTTCCCAGTACCCAGGTAAGCCAGATGCACAAGGTGGTGCATGCGTCTGGAGATCGTTTGCAGTGGCTGGAAGCCCTGGTGTGCCCTTTCTCTTTCTCTATATATCTCTGCCTCTTTCTTTAATTCTCAAATAAATTAAAAATTAAGAAAAACATAAAGTGGAATATTGGAGAAGTAAGAACAATTAAGTTGTAAAAAGAGAACAATACCTCTACAGAGTCTTCTAGTTTTATTTTGTCAAGATTTATGTAAAAATAGAAGAAAGGAGTCTTGTAAACTTTAAAAAGTAAATAGTGTCCAATGGGGAAACATTTTAAGGCAATGGTATTTTCCCTCGAAACAGTGGAGAACATCAGTTAACTTGTGTAAGGTGACATACATAAGTGACAACGCAGCTCAGATGAGCCTCCCGGGACAGACTTTGCTGTAATTGGATTGGCACCCTTCACAGACTCTCTCTCACTTGCTCACTCGCTGCATCTCTTAATTCCATTAGTTTAGAAGTGATTCTAAAAAAACCTCTCACATATTAAAGCTTGTCTATCCCGTGAGCCCTGATTTTTTTTAAGATTTTAATTTTTATTAGTTTTGTATTCAGCAAACAGAGGCAGTTTGGTACCATCATTAGGCTCATCCTACACCCTCCCCATAGGCCCATCCTTGTTGAGGTATATGGGCCATGCATTGTGGAGTTAGCCCACAGTTATTGGTACGATAAATGTCTCTGCATATCATGACCCAACATGTGGCTCTGACATTCTTTCCGCCCCCTCTTCTGCAAAATTTCCCTGAGCCATGTTGGGTTCATTTTTGGTCTGCTTCAGTGATGAGATGTTGGGGGCCTCTGAAGCTCTGCCTCTCTGATTTGGTAGGAGTTGATTTTTCTCTGTGTTGGTCTCCCTTGTGCCGGTATCTGGTTCATCAGGAAAACATCACCCTTGCTTGTTTTGCCAATTTTCCTTAGTTTCAGCCAGGGTCCTTTTGAGGTATGTTGGGGCAGCTCTCTCCTTAGGATCTGCATCTATCTGAAAAAGAGAAGCAGATTCTCCAACACAGAGTAAGTTAGCACCAGGACAATTGAGATAGTCCTTACTTTTTTATAGAGAGTTTAATAGGTGTAGGCCTTCTTGTAGCCTATGATTGCTGGTACTTTGATATTGGAGAGTGGGCTTATGTTTGGATATGGTTCTGACTTGTTTCCCTGCTCCAGCTATGGTCCTGTACCACTGAGGGGATCAGTTAGCCAAATCAAGAGCAGTTGGTTCCCCACCATGGCTGTGTGCCACTATTGCACTTGTGTGGGCATCACAAAATGTTATTTGCTGCTAAGTAGGTTTGACCATGAGTTGCTTGGACAGATATTGGTCATTTCCCCCAGTCGCCCACGTAGCACCTTCTGGCACTAGACACGCTGACTGTCTGGGGACTGACTCTTTCCTGGCTTCCAGCCATGCCGTTCCATTTTACATGTCAGCTGCGTATGGTGTCTTCAGCAATAGGGTCTTACCACTAACCTTTGGTGGGTCATCAAGTACTCTGACAGAAATCTGTCCTTCTTTTAGGAAACCTTGTAGGTTTCTCTGATCAAAAGCTCATTGTGGATGATAGCCCCATGCTGGTACTGGGAGTTACAGGTCAGTGCCCACTAAGAAAATGAGGAAAAATACAACTAATATATAAGAGTTAGAGAGACGAGAGAGAGAGGGAGAGGGAGAGGGAGGGAGGGAAGATGTAGAGGATTTAGGTTAGACTTGATCCTACCCTCTCCAGTGTTTTGTGGTTCAGGTGTTTCCTGTAAGGGCCTGGTGAAGGTTCAGCCATTTGGTCTGCCTTTTAGGAAATAGAATTATATGGTACCATTGCTGTTTGGGTCTAGATTAGTGTTTCCCATCCCTTTGATGCCCTCCCCTCCCTCCCCATCCATCCTAGTGTCTAGTCCATGAGATGCTTCCTGGGTATGTAAGGTATCTTGGGTAGATTCAGGTGAGCTGCTGTAGATGAGTGAGACTATTGTTGGATGATTTTTTCTTTTTTTTGTGATAGGCTAAGTTCACTGAGAATGATGTGTTCCAGGTTCAACCATTTTTCCTCAAATTTCTTTGTGTCATTTTTTCTTACTGCTGTATAGAATTCCATTGTACAGATACACCACATCTTAATTATCCATTATTCTAGTGATGGACATCTGGATTGATTCCAGCTCTTGGCTATTATGAATTGAGCCGCTACAAACATGGTTGAGCAAATCTCTCTGGCCTGTGGTTTGAAGATTTTAGGGTAGATGCCCAGTAAGGGAATAATTGGGTCTGTTGGTATCTCTATAGCCAGCCTTTCAGGAGTCTCCATATTGCTTTCCAAAGTGGTTGTACCATCCTACATTCCCACCAACAGTGGATGGGTGTTCCTACTTCTCCACAGCCTCACCAGCATTTATTTTCATTTGATTTTTTGATGTTTGCTATCCTTATTGGGGTAAGGTGGAATCTCATAGTTGTTTTAATTTGCATTTCTCTGATGATTAGGGATGATGAACATTTTCTTAAGTGTGTGTTTGCCATTTGTATTTCTTCCTCTGTGAACTGCCTGTTCATCTCTTTGTCCCATTTTGTGAATGGGGTGTTTGACTTCTTACTGTTTAGATTTTTAAGTTCTTTGTAGATTTTAGAGATTAGGCCTCTATCAGTTGGATACCCCACAAATATTTTCTACCATTCTGTGCGTAATCTATGGCTTTGCTTATTGTATGCTTGTATGTAAAGAATCTCTTCAGCTTCATGTGATCCCATTGGTTGAGTGACTGTTTAAGATTGTGAGCTACTGGGGTTTTGTTCAGGAAGTCTTTTTCCATTCCTATATCATGGAAAGTACTTCCTAAATTTTCTTCCAGTAGTATTTGAGTTTCTGGTCTTATATTGAGGTCTTTGATCCATTTGGTTTTGAGTGTAGTGCATGGTGAAATGTGTGGATCAAGTTTCAGTTTCCTATGTGGTTATCCAGTTTGTCCAGCAACATTTGTTGAAGATGCTGTCTTTTTTCCAGCCTATATTGTTTGGGCCTTTGTCGAATATCAAGTAGCTATAGTTGCTTTGCCCAGCATCTGGGTCCTCATGTCCATTCCATTGATCTATACTCCTGTTTTTATGCCAGTACCATGCTGCTTTTATTACTATGAGCCCTGAAATTTAATATGCATGAAAGTTATCACTGTTTTTTTGGTTATTTTAAGTTTTCTCCAAGACATTGATTTTTATTTTTCTTTTTTTAATTAGTGTTTATAAAAATTCTCTACCTGATTTCAACACACGAATTGTATGATTTGGTGTTTGCTAACAATGGCTGTCGTGTTCCTTCTGGAAGGGAGGATTCATGTGTGTACTTCTTTAGGGGGGCTGGTTTTAAGCCATGTTGGTTCTTAGAAGATATAGAACTTTTTTTATTTGTATTTTATTCATTTGAGTGAGAGATAGAAAGGGGGGGGGGGAGAGATTGCATGTGCCAGGGCCTTCAGCCACTGTAAACAAAATCCAGACACATGCACCACCTTGTGCATCCAGCTTATGTGGGTCCTGGGAACTGAACCTGGTCCTTTGGTTTCACAGGCAAATTCCTTTAATACTAAGCCATCTCTCCAGCCTAAGATATAGAACTTTTAATGCATAAAGTCAGTTGTTGGCAGCTATTGGTATTTATAAAAGAAAAGATATTCCTATCTGGGCTGTATGGTGGCCATGTGTAATCAAAGGGCAAGCAAGCAAAATTCCAAAGGGGAAAAAATAAAAAAAGCAACACATTGCCCTTGTTTTACTTTACCTGCTCTCCTTATATCATAATATGGATACCAATATCCTAACCAGTCAACTTCTGGGAAAGGACAAAAGCTTTTCCATCTGATCTGGATGTTCCTTAAGTGATCCCTTTGGAATGTAAGGCATATGTGGGCAGCATCAGAAAGAATGTGGCTTTCATTGAGCAATAGAGCTTCCTGTGGCCAGTGAGGCTTGCCACATTCATTCCAGTTATCCTTATCTATTGGGCTGACAAACACTGAGCCCATCTGTAATGGGGAAAATGTGCTTAAAGCTAGGGATCAGGACATGGGTGGTAAGTGTCGATGCTGGGATTTTACATGAGCTGCATTAGAAGGATGTTCACAGGAGAATTTGTAAAGGCGTTAGCATTAGCTACATTCACAGTGCATTCCTCAGTCTAGACTAGGACGGGGTGCGGCCTGTGGCGCTTGGACTGGCACTGTGGCTGTGCCTTGCCATTTTGACAAGGAATCATGGACCGAGTCTTCAAAAGCACACGTGTGTGTTTTCACAGCTCCGCAGGCTGCAGGTGTGATATTAGGGGACCCGCCTGACTCTGCCCTAGTAAGGGCTTTCTTCTGGTTTTCAGACTCTCAACCTCTCCTTGTGTCTTCCTGTGGCAGGAGAGCAATGAGGAGCTTCCTGATGTCATATGAGGGCACAAGGCCCAGTCAAAAGGGTTTCACTTTCATTTTTTAAATAGCTCCTGAAGGCTCCATCTCTTAAGACCACCACATTAGACATTGGAGTTTCAACACATGCATTGGGAAGAAACAAAAGCATCAGTCCATGGGGGAGGTGTTGATAGGAATGTACAATCTCAGACCTTCTTCCTGACTTACGGCTGCAAATGCAGCTTTCTAATAAGACCTCCGATGATGCATCTGCACATTAAAGTTTGAGAATCACTTTGGGAGAAACTTCACAAATTCATCTTAAGATTTATTAAGCAATTTAAGAGCCCAAATTTATCTCTGGAGTGAAGGTAAAGCAGGTATGTCTCTTACAGTTTCCAATGTAAAATTTAATTCCGTTGTGAGACTTGTAGCTTTCAGCGTACATCCTCATTATACACAGAAGCATGAGCTGCCTGGCAGGGGAAGGTCTGCATCCCGAGAATTCTTATCCAGCGTCTTGCAGAGATTCACACGTGAGTGTAGCCTGGGTAGTGTACAGTGCTCCAGCCTCTTGATTTCACACTTGTATAAAGGCAAAGTTATGTAGAACTGATTGGCTATGGATGAAGGCACAGTTTTGAGAGGACCGGAAAGGGCAGGCAGCTGACATGGGAGGAGAAAGGAGATGTGTTCTTTGGCTCTGGACAGAGTCATGATCCTAAGAGCAGAGGATGTACATCTAAGCCCCCACACACATTTTAGTATTAGATGACAGAGCCACTGTCCCTCCTAATGACCACTTCCGTGAGTCACTTGCTGCCTGTGAGTGTGTGAGCGGATGGAGGAAGCTGTTCGGCAGAGTGAAGAACCCTGGTGAGGTCTCCTTTCGTCTCTGGCTTCTATGAAGACAAGAGGGTAGTTTTTAATTCTCTATCTGATTTGAACATCTTTAGTTTTACAAGAATTTTCTCTTCAGTGCTTAGCGTTCTCAAAGACCTTCTGTTTCTGTAGATTTGATGTTTTTTTCATATCCAAAGTCTTTTCTCATGTCTCTGTTTTCTGCAATGGGAGTCAGTGCAGTAGGAGATGTAGAAAATGTAAGCCTCTTCTTCGGATAGATACACTATATGATAGAAAAAAGCGGAAGTATAAGATGAAATAAGACAATGAGAAAGATAATCACAAGGAGCAAAGTTAGGGATATCAATGGTGAATGCTCCTAATATTAATAATGCCACAGCTGTGATAAAGCATGCCATGCCTACTTTTGTTTTCATTCCTGACTTCACGTGGCCCTCCCTTATAGCAGTTAAGGCGGCTCCCTTAGCTCTGCCCTGCTCCTCCTTCCTCACCACCTCGTGAAGAAAGCTGGGCCCCTCTGCAGAGGGTTTTTTTTTTTCCTCCTTTTGAGAAAGCTTTGCTGCACATTTTCATTGTAATTTGGATGTTTCATGTTGCTATCAAAGAGTGAAGGGAAACAGGGCCAGGAAGAGTAAGAATCAGAGCAGCGAGCAAGCCCTGCTATGCTCACTTCTTCACATTTATGAAATGAAACCATTTTCTGCATCCCATCTGCCCTCAGAGAGTATCATAAATTTGGATTATATGTCAATTATCTAAATTTACTTCTCCGCTCTTTCTCCTCTGAATGTAAATGTGAATTTTAATTTAAAGCTTTCTGATGCACAGAACTTCCCATAAGAGCTATGTGGTAAGCACCAGTCTGGGCTGCTTCACGCTCACCACGCATCTTCTGTTCTGAAGGTCATCTCTTCCACTGTAGTACTGCAAACGAGGTGGGGCTTATGCTTTTGCTTAATCAAATTTCATGCCTTGCTGCCTCCATCTTATGGCCTGTTTGCTAATTGATCAAGTTTTCAATTAAAATCTTCCATCTTTGTTTTAATCCCGTGCTGGGGTTTTTATTTCATGGGATGATTTCATGAGAACCTGAGCTGCCACACTTCTCCGGAATCACCCCTGTCAATCTGGCCAACACGGAGTTGTTTGGAAATGGAGGAATGCTGCCCTCTGCTTCTCTTTGACTTCACCCAGTTTCTAACAGTGTTTGTCTCCTGAATTCAGAATCTTTAAATTTCTGATGTATTTGTTCAAAACGGGATTGGTTTAATTCATGTGTTAGTGGGATTTTTGTTGGGCACTTTTTGGCTGTCTTGTTCAGTAGTAATTAAGCAAATTGGAAGTTAAGTCTCTTAAGCATGGCTGTACTTAATAAATAGAAAGCATGCGACGTTCCCTTTTTTGTAGGTTGCTTCTATGTGAGGTCTCTCTAATGAGCTGTAACGTTACTTGATTACCAACTCATTTTATTGTTTCTACAGAACATCTAAGTGCTCGCACATCAACCTCAAGTATTCGTACCAGCACATATCTCCGGTTACACTGATTATTCACTTTTATACTTGATGAGGAAGGTTTCATCCCCAAAGCTGCAGTCAATTAGTCCTGTCTTGAAACTCACTGATGGATCACATATTAAATCATAGTTATTAAAATCAATGCTGTTTTTTTAAAGTAGAAAATGCACTGGTAGGATCAATGAAAATAAGTTTTGCTCATTGAAAGATAATCCTCAGATTTGAAAGTATGGGAAGCTAGATGCTCATCAACCCTGTGGAGAAATGCAGACACTATTTCATGTAAGACTTTGTGATGCATAGCAGGCTGTATTAAAGGTTTACTGCTTAGAGGCTTTACAATACAGGATTCTCAGTTCATGATAATCTTCCAATAAATTGCAAAAGCCCGTAAAACACACTTCTCCTGCCTGAGACACAGTAAGCAGCCACACTTCCTCACCTAGCTTCTCCACCTCATCACGCAGAGCTGCTGCCTTGCTCGACCTGTGGCTGCCCACAGCTCAGAGGATGGCTATTGATCCTATATGCCATCAGTTTGGGAGTGTGTAATAATTTTCTGCTACAAATATACTTAAATATTCATAATCTAGTGATTTTAGCAAGATCCATTCAACTTTTATCACTTCTTTTATTGCTTTATAACTTTTCTTAACTTTTACAGTTTTCCTTCTTGCTGTTGATAAAGATTTAGCTTACATGATAATAGCTTCTGCTGAGTGGGTGACAGGACCCTATAGGAACAGGGACTAAGTGAGGTCAGAGGAGAGGGATGGAGGAGAACAGGGAGTAAGTGGAGGATTAATAAGACTTAGAGATGTTATTAGTAAAGTGATGTGGAAACCTACTTCCTTCTTAGGGGCAATAATGTAGACAGATGCCAGAGGTTGTTACAGCAGAATCCCAGTGTGTGGGATGAGGTATTGCCTACTGAGGTCCTCTGAGCCTGACAGAATGATGCAGGTTATTGCCAAGCTTTGGTTGTCCACTAATACTAGGCGATATGATGTTATTTCTGAAGATGCCACATACTTTGGCTACAGGACTCTGAGAGAAAACTACAGTGGAACAGGCAGTCTCTTTTCTCCCTGTTAACTGTCTGTCACAGTGCTGTGAAGTGGCATGAAGTCTGCTGGAAACTTCATCCACACTCTTGACCAGCAGCTGTCCCTGCAAGACTGTAAGATATACAACTGGTCAACCAGATATGGTGTGCCCACCAATGCAAGAGGAACGTGTATGTTACGTGGTAACCAACTGCTCTCTGGATTAGAGGCCTACTCCAAAGATGGGAACTCATGCCTGATACTGAAAACTTAGTCAAAAGCCTATGACTGGGTAGGTCTTAAGCCCTAAGGGCAAAACTACTACTGTTGCTTGGTTAAATGGATATGCCCTCCCATTTGCCCTTTAAATATTTACGTTCTGTCCATATCTTAATGCCACTCTTGCTTTCAGTTAGAGAAGTTATGCTTTTCAGATGGCCAGTGACCTGGGAAGTGTTAATGGAGTGTTCAGTACTGAGACATCTCTATCACACCCTTCATGGCTCAAGGACCATTGTAGAGGAGGTGATGGGAAGCAGATAAGAGGCAAAAAGTGAGTAGAGGTGCTTTGGAAAACTGTTTTCCAGAAACAAAAATCTTAGTTGCAGCAGAACATGGTGGCACACGCCTTTATTCCCAGCACTGGGGAGGCAGAGGTAGGAGGATCTCTGTGAGTTTGAGGCTACCCTGAGACTCCATAGTGAATTCCAGGTCAGCCTGAGCTAGAGAAAGTCACTACCTTGAACAAACCAAAAAGAAAAATAAAAACAAACAACAACAACAAAAACACCAAAGTGTTAGTTGTATTCATGAGTGCATAGCAGCTGTCGTTACCTGTACAATGATAAATCAGGGCAAAAGAAATATCCAAACTGAAGATGCACTAGTTGGAAAGAAGGAGTTCAGTGGAAAGGGAGGAGGGAGGATATCACAGGAAATAAGAGAGAAATAGAGGAGATTATGATCAAAATACACTGTACATACTTATGAAAATAGTCAACTAAAACGAAGTCACGGAAAAACAAAATAAAAAATATTTAGCTACTTCCATGAATCAACGTGTTTATTTTTTTTTCCAGGATGGCTATAACTGTAATTCTTGGATATATGTTATTAAGCATCAAACCTCCATTGAAATTAGAAAACTAAAAATGTCTACTTAAGACAGGTTAGAGTTTGTAGCACCAACAATAATCAACTCCAAGCCAATGTGTGTCTGAATATACTTTCTGAAAGGGGCACAATAGCCTATTTAAAGGTGAAACTGGAAAACTCGCTTTTAAGCTGTCTTATACTTTCAGTAGATAGTCAGAAAACTTTAAAGACATCTTTTTAAGAATCTAACTTCCTATCTTATAAGAACAGCCTTGTTTCCAGATACAAACCTCTTCAACTAACCCTGTGGCTGCTTGTCTTAACAAAAATAATTTTGTTTTAAAAATATATGGGGTGTTGTTGCTGATCAAATTGAACTCTACCATCTCATAAATTCAAATCCAATTTTGTCTATGAATGCACACTGTCATTGAGAAAGGCCCCTTCTCTGTACTCCGCTGTGTATAATACAGGCCTTCTCACCTTGTGGTTCTCCCGGGATCACTCAGAGACATGCCAGTGAAGATTCACATCCAACAGACCGGCAGCAAGGTCCTGGAAGTCCTCGGAGTCCCCCTGCTCATGACATTGGTATATGGGCCCTCGGAATATGCTCAAAGGAACATGGTTGCAACAGTTCCATCTTCAGTTTTCTGCTGACGATGCTAAGCTCCCTTTATTTGCTATCTGTAGAATATTCTAGATCACATTGCCACACACTATTGTACATTATCTCTTATGCCTCAGTGGGGCATTGTGAACTGTCTAAAACGGCAGCCCAACCTCCATAGTCTTTTGAACAATTTCCGAAGTCTTCCTTAAGCGGTCTTGTTTAGCTGACTTTGCGTGGCGCTCGTTATCAGAACAAATCCTAAACTCAGAGGGAACATGCTGACTTTTTCCTTGTTTACTCTCACTAGAAAATCAAGTAGTGCCAGTAAATCTTCTTAGTGTGATATGTTTTATTTATTTTTTTATATTTTTGAGATCATGTCTCATGTAGCCCAGGATGACCTCAAACTTACTATGTAGGCAAGAATGACCTTGAATTCCTGATATTCATGCCTCTGCCTCCTGAGTGCTGGGGTTACAGGTGTCTCCCACCCTATCCAGCTTTCTGGGTTACATCTTCATTCTGACTTCAATAAGAAGGCCATTTTCCTTGAATATCCCCAGCAAAGCAGCACTAGAATTGCAGAGTTACTTGTGCTTACCTGTGACTCCTACCTGCAACCCCGCTTGTTAGTTGTGAGGTGTCATCTATTTCTTTCCATATGTGTGGAAAACTGTAGAGCTTTGGGAATCAAGGTTGATGTACGGATGGGGGTGGCTGATGAAAGGTCCTGATTCATGTCCCCAGCAATGCTGAAATTCATTTAATCTAGGAAACTGGAGAATCCCAGTTGATAATTAATGATTGATAAAATGTCCCGATTCATGTCCTTAGATATATGGAGATTCGTGTAATTGTAGACAACTGCAGAATTCCAGGCTTTCGTTCTGATCAAGTTCATGTTACTCTCCCCCGTCTCCCTGAAGAGCAGGCTTGAGCAGGTCCCAATGGCTCCGCACTTTTACTACGAGTGCATTCAAAGCCCCTTTCTGAGAACTGGGGACTGTGCACACAATTGTCCCTGAAGTACTTTCCTTAGGTTGGACCATGTTTGAAAGAACTTGTTCACACTTTCCTTTCTGCTCAATTATGTGAGCATGGAGGTGGGAATAATGTCAGAGCTTGCAGTGTTCTTGTTACAGAACGTGTCGTATTGAGAATATGAAAGTGAGGGTGATGATAACTAATTCAGGGTAAACTCTAAAGCCTCATTTCCAGGGTTAAGTCTAGGCTCTATTGGGCTGCAGAGAAGACTTACCTGTTAAGGCACTTGCCTGCAAAGCCTAAGGACCCAACTTTGATTTCCCAGTACATGCATCAGTGAGATGCACAAGGTGGCACATGGGTCTGGATTTCATTTGCAGTGACTAGAGGACCCTGTGTGTCCATTCTCTCTCTCTCTCTCTCTCTCTCTCAGACAAATAAATAAATAAATAAAATACAATGAAAATTGAAATTAAAAAAAATTAAAATTAGGCTCTACCAATAATTATTAGCTGCTCAACTTTGGGTAGTTTATTCGTTGGCTCTTTTGCTCTCTTTCTTTAACTGTAAAAGTCATAGAAGTAAAGCTTTTTCATGTATGTATCTCAGAGAACAGTTTCTTCATTCACCATTATTATTGCTTGAAAAGTGAAATACTGTATAAAATGTATTTATACATTAATCTATCTAGAACACATGTGCTTATTGATGATGGCTATAACTAGAATTTGCATTGGGATTCTATTTTAAAAAGTAGTGGCATATGTATTAATGGAACCTCAAAATAGCATTATGAGCTATATCTGATGATCTCATTTTACAGGTGGGAGCAACAGTTCAATGATGTCAAACACTATGAATTCCAGAAATACAATACCACATATTCTGATTCCAAAGCCTGTGTTCTTTTCTACTATACAAGGCTAACACTTGGCTAATTTCTACTTACATGCACTTGAGATTTGTTAAATTTAAAAACCTAAAGATACTGCTCCAAAGATTTTATTTTTGCTTGTGCATGTGTGTGTGGTATGAATATGAATGCTTGCATATGTAGGGGTGGTCATGTGCAAGTGTATGTGCACACGTGTGTGCACGTGCATGTGTGTGTGTGTGTGTGTGTGTGTGTGTGTGTGTGTGCGCATGTGGGTGGAGGTGATAGTCCAACATTAGATGTCTTCTTTGGTTACTCCCCATCCTATTTTTTTTTAAACTTTTTGTTTATTTTCATTTATTTATTTGAGGGTGACAGATTGAGAGAGAAAGAGGCAGATAGAGAATGGGTGCACCAGGGCTTCCAGAAACTGCAAACAAACTCCAAATGCATGTGTCCCCTGTGCATCTGGCTTACGTGGGACCTGGGGAATTGAGCCTTGAACCGGTGTCCTTAGGCTTCACAGGCAAGAGCTTAACCACTAAGCCATCTTTCCAGCCCTCCATCCTATTTGTTGAGAAACGGTCCATCACTGAATCTAGAGCTCTCTGATTTGGCTAGACTAGCTACTTACCCAACAAACCCTAGGAATTTTGCCTCTGATCCTTCAGGACTGGAATTATAGGAGTGCATCACCATGTCGGGTTTTTATATGGGTCCTGGAGTACTTAAATCAAATTCTCATGCTTGCATAGGAAGCAGTTTACGCACTGAGCAGTGCATCTAGCCTGGCTCTGAAGGCTTGTCCCCAACATCTTATGACATCATTTATTATGTCATTCTAGCAGAGGTAGATAAATAAACACTAACTTAAATCTCAAAATTTTATTTTCTTCTTCTTTTTTTCATTAAGAATGTTTTGATTCCAGGGAAAAAAAATCTACCTTCAACAAGATTGCGGTTTATTATTTGCTTTTGGAGTATTTATGCAATGTTATATGAAGGTACTATGGAAAGTATAGTATTGAATATAATACGACTATTATAAGATTTAACTTTGGACTACCTGAGACTTTTGGTCATCTAAAAAATTATACTGGGGCACTGGAGAGATGGCTTAGTGGTTAAGGCATTTGCCTGAAAAGCCAAAGGATCCTGGTTTGACTCTCCAGGACCCACGTAAGCCAGATGCACAAGGGGACACATGCATCTGGAGTTTGTTTGCAGTGGTTGGAGGCCCTGGCATGCCCAATCTCTCTCTTTCCCTCTCCTTCTTTCTCTCTCTCAAATAAATAAATAAATAAAATATATTTAAAAAATTAAATTGGGCAACTTCTCCCTCATATGTATTTGGTGCTTAGTGCTCAATGTGCCATAGCATGATCATATTTTTACAACCACATATTAGAGAAAAGAAAATTCTAAAGTTTCTGAGTTTTAAACATTAACAAGGGATACAAATTATATAGTGAAGGTTTTGCTTTATTAAAATTTGACATTTCTGGAATTATATACTATCTCTAGATATGCATAGAAGTTTGCTTCTATGGTACTCCATGAAGGCCAAAATTCATGAAATCCCATATGCAAAATAGTACAATATTTGAATTTTGAATGTAATCTATATGTATGCTCCTATATCCATTAAATCATGCCTAGATTATTCATAGAACCAGATATACTGAAAATATTATGTAAATATTTGTTATACTATGTAGTTAAGGGAATAGTAACAATAAAAATGTATGTGCAAGTTAAGTGCAGACTTGTAAAAGCATTTTGATTTGAGATATATGGACTTGAAACTGATATATGGATAGTTTCCTATACATACATGTGTATACAATTGGTTATAAAAATGGTGTGTGCCATGGGTGTGCAGTGTGGTGGTGTCAGAATGAGGTAGAAGGGTGCCATGCAGAAACACAATTGTGTGGGCACATGAACGTGCATGTTGTGCAAGAGGGCACCAGAAGAGAGAATCACAAGCGGGCACGAATTCACAAGACCAATTGTTATTGGGTAACGAGTGACCTCAAAACTCAGTGACTTAGGATAATCCACCAGTCTTTGTGAAGGACATGAGTGAGTGTTGTACTGCGACGTTTCTTGTGCCAAGAGAACGCTCTGTCCACTGGCACCGAAGGCCTGACCTCGCCTTCATACTTTGGCCCATGGGTCTCGCAGGTAGGTTCACCCACGATAGCTCCTTCCCCAAAGCAGAGGAATGAGTGTCTAAACAATGCAGTCTTTGTAAACCAGCAGAAGAAGTTAGGTGTCAGTGCTTCTGCTGTGTTCTTCCAGTGGAAGTTGGTTACCGGGTCGGGCACACACTTAAGGGAAGGGGACGACCCAGGGCCTGCACAGCAGGAAGTGGGGCACTTGAGACTCAGGCCAGGTGCTGTGTGGCACACACAGTTGGTGTGAGGAAATATGTAACACATTGAAGGAAAGTTTTCTTTCTGCACTCCGGGGATATATGAAGGAAGGATTCTTTGTGGGCCCAGCTGATGAGTTATACCCAGATGACCCACGGGTATGTTGAGTCTCTGCTGGTATAGAAATGTACAGAGTTGGGCAGTAGATAAGAGACTGTCTATCTGTTTTCCAGGTTTATTATGTCTTACAGTGGTCACGGGCCTAGTAACAAAACACATATGCAAGTATTTTATTCACTTAGTATAGACAAGAGCTTGAGTTCTAACTAGACTAATGTAAGCAAGTCTTTTGCATGATATCCATGCAGGCATACAAACTGCCTTAGAGTCCTCCACGTACTTCTGAGTTCAGTCTGAATATGAAGGAGAAGACCTAGGACGATGTAAGGTCCACACTCTATTGTGACAACCCAAGACAAAAGGTCACTGGTATCTGAATACAAGATTGACACTTACGTTAGAGTTGTTTACTCATGAAAAAATGAACTGGGAATTTTGTGAGAAAGAACTATGGCCCTACTGGTTTGAGTTATTATGGCCATAGTGGGATTCTCGAAGTCACACAGTTAATTTAATGACCACATGAGCCAGAAATCTGAAACAGTATCCTGAACTGGTCAGCTCCTATAGTGAAAAAGGAAAGAAATGCAAGAACATGTCTTGATTATCTTTTAAATGAAAATATAGAGCACAGTTCTTGGCACACGTTAGTTTCTTTGAGGTGCTGGATAATTTATAATGTTGACTAGCTAGTTATTATGTGTGTGTGTGTGTGTGTGTGTGTGTAGTTTATTAATTAACCTCAATGTAAGGTAATACCTTAGGGCAATATCCTGAACCATACTTCAGATGGTGGTATTTTTGTTTTGTTTTGTTTTGATATTGTTAAGGCATTGCCTTCAACCCCTAGTGTGAAATTCCAAAACTAATTAAATAAGTAAGAGAATGAAAGGCTCAAGCTAGGAGCTTTGGAGTCAAATATTAGATTTCAGAGCAAATAGTTTAGAGGTACTGCCAACAGCAATAAATTCAGTTTACTAAATACTTACTGGTGTCAGTCAGCTTTCAGTACTGGCCTAGGTATGTAACAGGTCTGCTTTTCTCCAGTGTATCTTAAAAAGAATTTTGGTTTTTTTTTTATAGAACACAGATTATCATGTCAATTAAAGCCATGTGTTATGTCTCTTCTATTTTTTTTTAATAGTCACAGATTGCGTATGTGCCAGGTATAAGCAGTAGAAATGGCGGGGTGAGTCTCAGGAGGTTAGACTAGAGAATTTAAGAACAGAAACTGCCTGGGCATAGGCATGCATTTCTTGGCAGTATCTGCAGTGCTGGCACTGACAATATAATATTTGAAAAAAACATGGAAAATAAAAATTGATACTGACTGCTGCTCCCACAATGCATAAACCACAACCCTGTAGGGAATACCTGCAACACCACTGAGGAGGCTCCCCAATGGAATTGGGGCCAGGATGAGGGAACAGAGGGGTATCATCGCATGATGTGTATCCATATGAAATATGTTGTTAATAATAATAAAGTCCTAGTAATAATAAAGATTTAACAAAAATTGATACTGATATCTCACTGAAGTTCTTCAGGGTAACTATGTTAGCCTTCTCAAACTCTGCACACACACTAGATGCTTTTTCCTTTGGCATTCCTTTCTGGCTTGTTTTCCCATACTTTGATTTATTTAGCTCCTTGCTGAAAAAAAGAACAAAAATAACACTGCCATGCAGGAGTCTTCTTTGTGTTGCTTTGATGAAATGTTACCAGTCTGCAATCAGTCAGCTTTTGCATCCTTGTATGAGGCAAATGAGAACTCTCAAAGGACGCAACATCTGGCTGGCAGCTTGGGGCAGAGCAAGGCATTGCAGGATCTCTGTGACATGGGCAGTGGAGGACAGGGAGGGAGGGCATTTAAGCGAGGCAGGCCGCGCTCTGAACTTAACATGTCCCACGGGGCTGCAGAATAGTCAGAACCCTGCTGGGGAAACAAGACTTAATGGAGCGAAGGAAGGCAGACCCACTTCGAGAATTGCTTTTCTATATTTATGCCACTTTATTTTTTCTTGCTGCTGCTGTTTCCTCCTCAGGCCTCTTGTTTGCCCTGAGATACATTCTAGTATGGTGAGAATTTGTGCCATGTCTGCCAGGGGTCTAAGGATGTCAGCTGGCATCCCCTCTTACTGAATAGTTGTGTAAGTCCCTCTGGGAAGATGTCACTTTTATCTTCATTTTCACAAAGGGGAAGGTAAATAAGATGGCTCTAATGATTGCAAATCAAAAATGGTGCAACAGCTAGACTACAGTGGCCTGCTCCTGATAATTGTGCATTCTGTATGTTAACTTTCCCTTTTCCTAAAGCCCCTGACTTTATTGACTGAAATTGAGAATTACTTATCAAATCACCAATTTATTAACTTTTAGTTTTTCTCATTTCGAAAGAAATTGTATTCAATTTAGAAAATATAGATAAGCCAAAAGAAAAAAAAATCAATAGCATTAACCCATGACCTTGCTCCCTAATAGCAAGCAGTGGTAAGTTTCTGGATTTGAAGCCTCCTGGGCAGGTGCAACTGACGTCCCCTGGGCATTACCATGTCCCACGGGTGCAGGGCTTATTAGAATTTTGCAGGCGTCCCGTTGCAGATCCACTCAGGCTAACTCAGTTGATGGTGCTTACGGCAAGAGTCAACAGAATATGTCTCCATAGCTAAATGGCCTGCCTTAGAAAACTGCTCTGGAGCTGAGGACAACTTGTCATGTGCTGTCAATCCTAAGACAACCCCCCCCCCTCCCGGCCTGCAGTTCCCTGAACTATACTTTCAAAATCTGTTGTGAGAATTTTCAGATGTTTCTTCCATTCTCTGTTCTTTTCTTTTTATCACTACATAAACCTTTTCTCTTTTCTTGGTCCTTCACTGCTTCTGTTTCTTCTCGTTTTTATTTATCTGTGTGTGGCTGGGGAGGGGTACTTGCACAAAGGTGTGCCTGAAAGTCAGAGGACAACTTCAAAGTATTTGTGCCCCACCTTTTTTGAGACAGGGTCTCTTGCTGCTGCAAATGAACTGCCAGAATAAATTCATGAGCCTTGAATTTTCCCGATGCGGCCTCCCAGTGTTATAGGCATTGGGACGTGTGTGACTTTGAACCCAGCTTTAAGCAGGGGAACTGACCTCAAGCCAGAAGGCTTGATGCGGCCACTTCAGCCTTTGGACCATGTCCCCAGTGTCTCCTACCTCTTCTTTACTGAGGCTTCCTTTGCCACAACGTGGGTGAAGAGAGTCTTCTTTCTGCATACATGTTTTCTGTCTGTACTTCTGGGATATTACCCCAGTGACTTATACTGACACCTTCCATGGTGTGTGCCGATTAACTGTTCAAACACAATCAGCCCAGCCGATTAACTATTCAAACACAATCAGCCCAGATGGAGCACACCCAGGATGTGGAGCTGGGCAAAGTCATCCTGGACTGGCTCAGTGTTCCTTGAACCTGTGAATTCTGCGTACTTATTAACAGTGTTTTGTACTCACAAAAATTCTCAAAAGTCAGATGAGAATCCATGTGATGTTGATGTTCACAGGCCCATGCCTGGCAAGTAAAAAGAGGCTGGTTTTAAGTTAAACAGAAATAGGTCCAAGACACATAAAAGCAAGTGAAATTGCTATATTGACTCTCCAAATTAGATTGATAACAAGGAGACAAACAATTGATTTTTAAATTCTATTTCAATAACACGATTAACAGAACAGAATTAACTGTGGCTTGCAAAGAGCATGGGAGCTGTGCATAGAAACACACCTGTTTCCAAAGGCTCAAGAACTGCTAAGAGCTAATCTCTCACAGGTCACGTCTTAGGCTATCTACATCAAAAATAGAAACAGGTAATGAAAACAGAATTAAAATGCGTCAAATACAATTTTTAAAAGGGGCTCTTTAAAGTGCCTAGGTCAGGGAAGGAATCCAGAATAAGAAATGTCATGAAAATAAATACAGAATATACTAAAACTCTATGGAATTCTGCCAAAATAGCACTTAAGGGAAAATGTATCATTCACAATGCCTCCATTTGTAGGGCAAAAGAGGAAAACAATAAACTAAGCCTTTAACTAAAGTAATAACGACACAATAAAACAGCATGCCAAAAGAAAGTAGAAAAATCACTGATAAAAATGAAAATGATAAATTGTGAGAACAAGCATCAAAAAGGGAAACAACTTTCAATAAAGCAAACATTAAACACTCAGGAATACATTCAAGGCCTGCAAATGATGCATAAAACTCCCAGTGTTTATTGGGACAATACTGAAATAAATGGAGAGGCAACTCATATTTCTGAATATGAAGATAATATTCTAAGTTTATTAGAGGTTTCCAACTTTCATTATCATTTTAATGCCATCTCAATGAAAACATAACATATTCACGATCTTCTTTATAAACTACTGAAAGACACTGGGAATGCATATGGGAACATAAGTAGGTAAGAATACTGAAAAGAGATTTTTAAAGAGAAATTAAAGTAACTTTGCCTTATTTAAAGCAAGACAATAAGAACAAAAAGCAAAGTTTCCATATTATGAAAAGAAAACAGAATTCTAAATAAATTTTATTCATATTAAAAATTCAAATGTAACAATTTAAGTTATGAAAAAGAAAGCAAAAAGGATTACTGGCTGGAAGTCTGCGTGGACAGCTTTGTCAGAATGACTATTTAGTGTAAAGAGAGCCACCGAGCATGCCACGCCCTTTACCATTGCCCAAACCACAATAGGGAAGGGGAGGATTCAGTGAAGATAGAACTGATACTCCATAAAGAGTGATTTTACCATTCAGAGAAAATTCTGAGCACCACGGTAAAACGCTGGAAGTTATAAGGTCGGCTTTTGCTCGGCAGGTATTCCCCAGGCTCTCGTGCTCCTCAGACAAGTGCTGTGGGCGCTGCAGCTGCCAAGCGGACAGTTGTGAGGGTGAGCAGAGCACGGCCGGCCGCTCGCCCATGCCACCTGCTCTCAGGCTGCAGTGCCACCTGAACGTGACTCTTAGCATACGAGAGACTTAAAATCATCAAAAGCAGAGATTCTTAAAATTCTGTTATTTTATTGTGCTTTCAAATTTTCATCGTAATCTATCTTGAATTTTTTTTTTCTTTTTAATTTAATTTATTAGTTTTCTTTTCAGTAAATACAGGCAGTTTGGTACCATTATTTAGGCTCATCTGTGATCTACCCCCTCCCATTAGACCCTCCTTGTTATTGAAAATGGGTCGTGCATTGTGGAGTTAGCCCCCAGTTATTAGTATGATAAATGTCTCTGCAAATCATGACCCAACATGTAACTCTGACATTCTTTCCGCCCCCTCTTCCGCAAGATTTCCCTGAGCCATGTTGGGTTCATTTTTGGTCTGCTTCAGTGCTGAGGTGTTGGGGGCCTCTGAGGCTCTGGCTCTCTGATTTGGTAGGAGTTGATTTTTCTCTGCATTGATCTCCTTCCCCTTTGTGCTGGTATCCGGTTCACAGGAAAACATCACCCTTGCTTATTTCGCCAGTTGTCCTTAGTTTCAGTTGGGCCCCTTCTGAGGTATGTTGGGGCAGCTCTCTTCTTAGGATCTGCATCTATCTGGAAAAGAGAAGCAGATTCTCCAACGGAGAGTAAGTTAGCACCCAGAAAATTGAGATAACACTTACTTTTTTGATAGACAGTTTGATAGGTGTAGGCCCTCTTATACCCCGTGATTGATGGTAGCTTGATATTGTAGAGTGGGCTTGTGTTTGGGTATGGTTCTGACTTGTTTCCCAGCTCCAGCTAAGGGTCTAGTACCACTGAGTGGATCAGTTAGCCAAATCAAGAGCAATTGATTCCTCACCATGGCTGTGTACCACTATTGCACTTGTGTGGGCATCACATCCGGTTATTTGTTGCTAATTAGGTTAAACAATGTGTTGCTTGGACAGATCTTGGTCACTTCCCCCAGTCGCCTATGTAGCGCCTTCTGGCACTAGACACGCTGACTGTCTGGGGACTGACTCTCTCCTGGCTTCCAGCCATGTCATTCCATTTTATGTGTCAGCTGCATATGGAGTCTTCAGCAATAGGGTCTTACCACTGGCCTTTGGTGGGTCATCAATTACTCTGACAGAAGTCTGTCATTGTTTTGGGAAACCTTGTAGGTTTCTCTGATCAAAAGCTCATTGTGGATTGTAGGCCCAAGCTGGAAGTGGGGGTTACAGGTCAGTGTCCACTAAGAAATTGAGGAAAAAGATAACTAATATACAAGAGTTAGAGAGGAGAGAGATAGAGGGGAGAGGGGGAGAGGGGGGGAAGGAAGATGTAGGAGATTTAGGTCAGTCTTGATCCTACCCTCTCCAGTGTCTTGTGGTTCAGGTGTTTCCTGTAAGGGACTAGTGAAGGTTCAGTCATTTGGTCTGTCTTTTAGGAAGTAGAATTTTATGGTACCATTGCCGTTTGGGTCCGGATTACTGTTTTCCACCCTTTGATTCCCTCCCCGCCCTCCCATCCATCATGTATATACATATATATATATATATATATATATATATATATATATATATATATATTAAAATAAGAAAACATCATTCATAACACCCAGAAGTAACTATAACTAATATGTATTGTTGCCAGGGCACACAGGCACACACGTGTGCATATATGAGTGTGTGTAGAGCATGTGTGGCCGGGTGGCGTGTGTGATGTGCCGCGTATGCACGTGGGCGTGTGCAGGTCTGTAGAGCTCAGGGGGCAGGTGTGGGGAGACGAGAGGCGAATGTCAGCGTCCTTCTCTTACTGCTCATCAGCGCGCTGCTTGATGAGGCCTCACCCGGACTGCTGTTTGTGAGTGGGTTACACAGTCCTCAGTCTCTGTGCTCTCTCTGGACCAGGGCTTCAGCTGCTCATGGCCATGCCAAGACTTTTATGAGGGTTCTGGGGAGTTGAGGCCAGCAGTCTCTAGCTCGAGACCCTCATGAATTAGTGGCAACTTCTCCTAACCACTGAGACACCGCTCCAGCATGGATAGTTACTTCAAGTACATTCCTTTCTATACACGTCTATGTATCAAAACAAGCACATATCTTGTAGCCTGTTGTAGCATTTCATTATGTATTTTCTATATTGATAGTAGATATACAAATTATTCTTTCCATTTACTGAATCAGGATCCATTGTAAAGATGTACAATAGTATATTTGACCAAGCCCTCCTTTTTTCCTTTGCTAAGACAATTCTTTTTTTTTTTTTTTTTAACTATCACCCAATTCACTCATCCAATAAGTGCTCATCATGGGAATTCCTGTCCTAGGCCTTGTGCACAGTGCGGTGACCACACAGATGTGGTCCTTCTTCCATGGAGGCTGACGCTTCCGTGGCTGTACTCTTCTGCTCTCTCTTAGCTCTAGGTGGATAAGCAGACCCACACGTGACTGCATCCTCTTTGGCTGCAGTGCAATACCTTCTGAGGAACACCGCGACCCGGTCCCTCGTCACGGAGCTTGGGCTCCGCGGTGGTTCGGTGCCCCATCCTCTCAGTGCCGTCAGGAAGCGTGTGAACGCGCTGGACAACTGCATGTCCTTTCATTCCAGCTGCATCGGAAACCTGTGAACTTGGTTTGCTCCATGTTTCCTGAGGGACAAAGTCATCATCACGAACATTCCCCCCTTGACCATAAACCAAAATGTTAATTATTTCAGACATCAAAGTCATTTCCTACCTGCTTTCTCATACATTTAGCTTGATCTCTCTCTCTCAATTCCCTCCTTCTGCATCCTCCAAAAGTGCCTCATAGAGTGCTATGAAATCCCCACTGCATTGTGAATGAGCTTAGCTGTATCTGTCAATGCCTTTTAATATGAGATCTTATTTCTTTGAGGAAATCACCAACTGTCTCTTCTATCCAGCCGTCTTTCCTCCACACCACACCTATGACTTTAAGGTTGGGCGTCAGACTGAGGTGTTGCAGGGTCATCAGTACCTATTGCCTCAAAATTTCTGTTTCCAGTTGTCTGAGAAATAACTTTAATTGGTTTAATTATCTACTTTCGTTTATAAGTATTCTGCCAAAATTATACATTTTGTGTCCAAATTTAATATATTAGAATCTGTTCTGTGACCCCTCCCTGACACACTTCACAAAACCCCAGGGCCTGTGCTCACCACAAACCAGAGTCCTGAGGTCAGAGGCCATGCAGCTCTACCTAACCCCAGCCACCTGGTGACCTGCGCAATCCAGGCCCGGGCTGGTGAGGTCCAGAGCTCTGAGATCCTCAGCCCCGTGTCTGGGAACCCCGTCACATCACTAGATAATGTACTAAACGAGCAGCCCAGCCCCGGTCTACAGCCCCTTGTATTCCGTCTCAGTTGCAGATCCAAGCTCTAACTTTTCAGACGTCGGTGTTTAAGTTTAAGAGTGTCGGTAGAGTCCAGGAAGCAAGGAAAAAAAGAAAGAAAGAAACAAACAAACAAAAACAGAAAGGGGGCTGGAGAGATGGCGTAGCGGTTAAGCGCTTGCCTGTGAAGCCTAAGGACCCCGGTTCGAGGCTCGGTTCCCCAGGTCCCACGTTAGCCAGATGCACAAGGGGGCGCACGCGTCTGGAGTTCGTTTGCAAAGGCTGGAAGCCCTGGCGCGCCCATTCTCTCTCTCTCTCCCTCTATCTGTCTTTCTCTCTGTGTCTGTCGCCCTCAAATAAATAAATAAAATAAAATAAAAAATCCAAAAACAGAAAGGAAGGGGGAGAGGAGGAGAAGAGAAAAGGGGTAAAAGAAAAGGCGAAAAGAAGAAGAGAAAAAGGAATAGGATGGGACAGTAAGAAAACAAAAACAACAACAACAAAAAACCCATTCAATATGAAACTAGAGTGCACCTAAACTGCAGAGGATACATTAGGGTTACATGTGGATGGGAATGTCATACATAGGTTACATGTGGATGGGACTGTCATACATAGGGTTACATGTGGATGGGAGTGTTATACATAGGTTATATGTGGATGGGACTGTCATACATAGTTTATATGTTGATGGTACTGTCATACATAGGTTATATGTGGATGGGACTGTCATACATAGATTACATGTGGATGGGACTGTCATACATAGGTTACATGTGGGTGGGACTGTCATATATAGGTTACATGTGGATGGGACTGTCATACATAGGTTACATGTGGATGGGAGTGTCATACATAGGTTATATGTGGATAGGACTGTCAGACATAAGGTTAAGTGTGAATGGGACTGTCATAGGTGAAGTGAATGGGGGAGGGGTACCCAAAACTGAGGATGAATGAAGAGACGGTGTAGAAACCTACTACTTTATAAACTAAGAATGCAATTTAAAAAGCTGTTATGTTGGATATTTTACTTGCTTTTTTCTTTAGTTCAATAGCTGTTGTTTGTAAAGCTTCTTGGTGTGGCTAAGTAAGACTCTATTCTCATTCACCTGGTGGCCTCTTGTTCCACAGGGCAAATTTCAGTACTGTACCGACTCTCTCAAAGAGGGACATACGTAGTAGCCCAACTGCTTGCCAGTTAACAATATCGTTATTTGAATGGCCCTTTGAGTAATTTTATGAAATCACTGGAATGTGAAGAATTTGGAGCTGAATAACTAAAAGGGCATAAATATACCTAATCTAAATAAACAGTACGTATTTCCAGGCTACTGTCTACTATAAGAAGGGCCCTATGGATGTATCTTAAAAATATATATATATATATGTGTGTGTGTGTGTGTGTGTGTGTGTGTGTGTGTGTTATTTGTGAGTAGAATGAGGAGAGAAGAGAGGTATGTAGAGAGAAAGAGAGAGAGAATGAATGAATGAGTGAGGCACCAGGGTCTCTCTTACTGCTGGAAACAAGCTGCAGATGCATGTGCCATTTTGTGCATCTGGCTGTGCGTGAGTACTGGGAACTCAAACCTGAGCTGCAGGGTTTTCAAGGAAGTGCCTTTAGTTGCTGAGTCATCTCCCAAGCCCAGATTTACTTCCTTGACACATGTTTGCATTTTCACATTTCTTATTGTTAAATTAAGAGACTTGAAATATCTCATTTCCCTTTTTTATTTCATGAATTAATGGAGTATTATAACATTTTTTCTGTTATCTCCCTATTTTCTTTTCATGAGTTATGTCTTCATTACCTTTGCCTATATTTTGGAGAAATTCTCTGACATTTTTTGTTGAATTAGATGTGTGTAATATGTTTAAATACTCTTGTTTCATAAAATTAAAATTTCAAGATCTCTTTTCCATTTGGATTACAGAATTTTTTACATTTTTTCAAAATGTTTTTTTTTGTTATTTAATTTTATCACATAATAATTTTATTAACTTACATTTTTTTGTCAAATAATGGTATCTATCTAGAGGGAAAATGTTATGTTGTGATCTATGTAAAACACTGAAGGGATTTTACATTTTTTTAAAAAAATTTGTTTATTTTGTTTATTTATTTGAAAGTGACAGAGAAGGAGGGAGAGGGAGAGAGAGAGAGAGAGAGAGAGAGAGAGAGAGAGAGAGAGAGAGAGAGAATGGGCATGCCAGGGCCTCCAGTCACTGCAAACAAACTCTAGATTTGTGTGCCCCCTTGTGCATATGGCTAACATGGGTCCTGGGGAATCGAGCCTCAAACCAGGGTCCTTAGGCTTCATAGGCAAGCGCTTAACCACTAAGCCATCTCTCTAGCCCGGATTTTACATTTTTTTAACATGTCTAATGCCACATCAGTTTTTTGTGTGTGTCAAATACACTGAACTCTAAAATAGTTGTTTACATTGAGAGCACAGAAGAGTGGTAAGCAGAGGCTGTGTTGGATGGGCAGAGACTGGGGAAGAGATAAAGGTCAAAGTGTTTCTTATTTTGGTTAGATAGAAAGAGTTAATTTCAGTTGTCTAGCTCATCCCATCCGTTACTGTATGTATTTCAACATTGCTAACAGAACTGTATTCAATGATATTAAAGTGTTAATTTTATAATCTAGTGGTTTATGCTTTTGAAATATAAAGAAATCTTTTCTAATTCCTAAATATATATTTTACACCAAGTTTATTGCTGTGCCCACTGTCTGTAGAAATCAGTACATCTGGCGTTCAGGTTATATAGGCATGTATTCTCACTGTTTGTAAGCATATGTAGCTTTGATCTTGCTGTAAGATGTGGTTTCTGGTGTGTTATCTTCCAAGGACCCACAGCTCACAAGCAAATGGGTACCATGCACATTGCCTGTGCTCTTGGTGCCTTGGCAAGTAAATAAAGATTATCAGTATTTTAACCTACCACTGCAAAAATGGGTGTTTGATGTTATTTAGAAAACAGGTAGTCATTGTTATGTAATGATGGAAGTTACTTGTTCACATGAGCTGAAGTTCATGTATCTTCATCCATGCTCTGCAACTGGCCGTCTCTTCAGGCTGCAGAAGGGCCCAAAACCTGTTTCTATGTACTTGTCAATTAAGTTTCATAATGAAGGTACTCATACGGTCTTATATATTATTTTTAAGTCCCAGTGGGACTTCTATAACATATCAAAAGAAAAAATACCCCAATGAAAATGAAAGATTACAGATGAAGGAACATTGTTAAACAAAATTAAACAGATGAATAATTTTTGTCAAGGAAAATACTAAAGCATTCTACTTAATTTGTAGGGAATTTGTGTAAGTTTCCCAAGACTATAATTTTAGAAGGCATTATATCTAAGAGTATGCTGCCAAATTTGGTGTACATCAAGGATTATGTCATCAGGACAAAATACAAGAACTAAAAGAAATCTCTTTTCATTTCTTTCTGAAGTTACACCTTGATGGATCCCATTGTAAAAGCTGGTTATGTGGTAGCATATTTAAAATATCAAAAATGCTATTTAGTGATGTTGAGTTTATTAATCAATTTAAGGAGAATAGATACAATATTTGCTAAGATGGAGAGATACTTCTATAAAATTCATTTCATACTATTGCCAAGTGACTTGAAGATTAGTAGAAGATGTAATTGTCATCCACGGCTCATGTTTAATGAAATATCATTGCGCAGTCCATCAATAAAATTTGTACCCGAGTGTGTTAGAAATGGATACCTTGCGAGTAGCCAACAAGCGCCCGAATCTCTGCATCCACACATAGGCATATCAATCCATTTTTCCTATGTGTACATACCCTCAACAAGTTTTGATTTATAAATTAGGCGTAATAAGAGATTAATAACAGGTAATAACAAACCACAACTATCAAAGTCGAATGCAGTTTTACAGTATTAAGCTATGCAAATATAACATCTTTCTCTCAAAATACCATACTGTACTCACTCCTTTCAGTTGTGTATGAATGATGTTTGTGTGGATGTGCGTGTGTGCAAGCCACCATGCATACGAGGAGGTCTCAGGTCAACCTGTAGTTTCTGACCTCCCCGCGCTCCTCGTTTTCATGTTAGGTCTTTCACAGAGCTGTGATGGCCAAGCCCTTGCACTTTAGTATTCTCCTGTGTCCACCTCTTTCCTCTAAGGAGGCTCAATGGGATTATAGACGCGCGTGTTTTGTTTGCACAGCCAACACTTTATCCTCTGAGCCACCTCCTCAGGCCCTGACACCTTTTTATGTTTGCTTGTTTGGTTTTCCCAGGTAGGGTCTTGCTCTAGCCCAGGCTGACCTGGAATTCACTGTGTAGTCACAGGGTAGCCTTGAATTCACTGTGATCTTCCTACCTTTGCCTTCAGACTGCTGGATTTAAAAACAAGTGCCACCATGCCTGGCTCCACTTGTTTTAAAATTGTTTTTAATTTGTTCATTTATTTTGAGATAGAAAGAGAGAAAGAGAGAGAAAGTCAGCAAGGCAGGACCTCCAGTCAGTTGAGAACTTCCTTAGACTTCCTTTTCTTTATAATTATTATTAACAAGAGGTTTCCTGTGGATACATCATCCCTGTCCCCATTCCTCTGGGGATGCTTCTCAGTGGGGGTTGCAGGTATTCCCCATGAGGTTGTGGTTTATGCATTGTGGGCGCAGCAGTCAGTTACTTTTTTTTGTGTGGGGAGGGAATGCCTCTGAGCATAATGTCTCAACCTGTGGCTCTTACAATCTTTCTACCCCTCTTCTACAAAATTTCTTGAGTCATGGTCAGTGAGATTTAAGTCTACTTCAGCGATGAGCTCTTAGGAGCCTCTGAATCTCTGCTTTGGTAGGTGTTGAGTGTCCTCAGGATCTTACTCGTCTTCACCCTGGTGCTAATTACCAGATTCACCATGGAAGCAGCACTCTTGCTCATCTCCCCAATTCCTCTGTGGTTTCAACAGTGGCTTGGCTGAAGTGTGAGGGGTAGTTTATCTCCTCTGGTCTTGCTACCTTCTGAACAAGAAAAACAGGTTCTTCAACAGAGAGTGAAGTCAGCATAGTTTAAATGAGATAAGCATTCTTAATGTAGGAGGAATTTGATGGATGGATTCCCTCTTTTAGCCAAAAACTAGTGAGAACTTGACACTGGAGAACATAATCTGTTTTCTCCATAGGATTCTGATCTGGTTCCGAATACCAGATATGGGTTCCTTTACAATAAGCAGGTCTCTTAGCCAATCAGAAAGCTATTGGTTACTCCCTGAGGCTGCACGGGCATGGACATTGTGTCAGCATGTTTCTGAGTAGCTGAGACCTCTGGTTGCTCAGACTATTGTTGGCCATTTTCCCCCACTAGCTCCTGGAGTGCTTTCCAGCACTAGAACAGGCTAACTGGCTTTCTTCTGAACTACAGACAGGCCTCTCATGCTCTGTGTCAACAGTATATGGTGTCTTCAGCAACAGGGTCTTAAGTTTTGCCTCAGATAGGTAATCAGGTGCTTTGATAGAAAGATGTTTTGATTTGGACACCTCATAGGTCTCTCTGATCAACAGATCAATGTGAGTAGCAACCAATTTCTGGAATTGGGAGTTAAAGATCAGAGAAAGAAAGAAAAGAAAAGAAAAGAAAAGAAAAGAAAAGAAAAGAAAAGAAAACCTTCATTCCACTCTCACCAGAGCCCTACTTTTCAGGTGCTCCCCCCTTACTACTTTTGAGGGTTACATCTTTATGCTATCTCCAAGGATAAATGTTTCTATGGTACCAGCTCATTTTGGATTTAATTTTGTGTTTGTTTTTCCCCTCTCCTTCAACTCCTCTCTACAAACCCTTCCATCCCATTGTCTAGGTCTTGAGTTGCCTATCAGGTATGCCAGCATAGAGTTCCTTTTCTTTTTCTTTTTCTTTTTTTTTGTTTTTGAGGTAGGGTCTCACTCTAGCTCAGGCTGACCTGGAATTCACTGTGTAGTCTCAGGGTGGCCTCGAACTCTCGGCGATCCTCCCACCTCTGCCTCCCAAGTGCTGGGATTAAAGGCGTGAGCCACCACACCCAGCCTAGAGTTCCTTTTCTTAAAGGAAATGTTTCATGTCTTCTTTTTGGTATGTATGAATAGCCAGCTTCCCCACTCTTGTGCTCTGGAGCTGCTAGTAAGTAAAATAAGAATCCTTCTTCCCTCCCTCCCTCCCTCCCTTCCTTCCTTCCTTCCTTCCTTCCTTCCTTCCTTCCTTCCTTCCTTCTTCCCTTCCTTCCTTCCTTCCTCCCTCCCTCCCTCCCTCCCTCCTTCCCTCCCTCCTCCTCCCTCCCTCCCTCCCTCCCTCCCTCCCTCCCTTCCTTCCTTCCTTCCTTCCTTCCTTTCTTCCTTCCTCCCTCTCTGTCTCCCCTTGCATACAAATAAATAAAAATATTTCTAAAAAGTCAAAACAAAAAAAATAACAACTATTTTAACAAATTCATAAATAAAATATCAGCTAATTCAAAGCACTATGTGCTGCTGGGGAAACTGAGAGTGGGGTGGCATGACTGATGGGCAGAGACCCGGGCAGCAAGGGCAGCTGAGCGAAGGGATGATCCCATCCACATCTGAGATGCGGTGCAGTGCTGCTAGATTTGTCTTACTGCTCAGAATGACATTCGGCTTAAAATGTGTGAATTGCTTATCTCTGCAATTTTCCATTACGTATTTCTAGACCATGATTGTGGGGATCTTAAGAGAGGAAACTGAAACTGGTATCAAGTAAGGGGAGAGCACTTATCAGTCATTGTTTTCCTATCAGTGCTGTAGATAAAATATCATAAACCTCAATGGGCTTACTGAGAAGTGTATTATTTCCTGGGGTTCTGGGTGACTCATCCAGTTGGTAGGATCTGGCTAGGAGTCCCTCCGTGTTAGCCAGATAACTGGAGTTTCCATTACCGGAAGCTCCTCTGGGCACCGTATAAAAGGCAGTTCATGTGACCCTCGGCTAACGCCTGCCGGTTATGCTGCTAGCTGCTGTCTATTTCCCAGAGCCCTTGGGGGAGGCTTCTTCAGGTTGTGTTCTCTCAGTGCTCCAGCTGCATTCTCAAAGTGGCTGTCACAATAGATCAAGTTCTAAGTTGAAAAGTCAGTAATAGCGTGCAATACTGTGTTGATCAAACAGGTGCACTTTCAAGATTCAAACAACTGGAAAAAAAAAAACAAAAACAAAACTTTACTTCTTGAGAGGGAAGGGACAAGATTATATTTCATAAGTGTGAATGGAAAGTATTTTTGTGATACATATGAAAAATACAATTCATTAAATTAATTACAATACCAGACAGAATATTTAGGGCAATTATCAAGTATAGCATTGATAGTGCCATCTTTCTTTGTTCCACTTTAATAAAAATAAATGTATGTATTGTTAATTTTTCAAATAACTTTTACCATGTTACAGTAGATACCACTCACTGTTAGTTTGCATACAGTCTTAAAATTACCAATATGTATTATTTGAGATCATTGTTCCCAGGTTCTCTAGAGAGACAGAACCAGTAGGATATATTTCTATTATTTATCATCTAGAATAGATTGCAGGAATAGCCCATTTTATTATGGAAGTTCAGAAATTTGAAATAGTACCATTTGCCAGTTTGGGAGCAAGGCATCTAGTGTGAAGTTTAGTTAGAGAACAAAGACCTGACTACTTTTCAATTTTTTAAACTTTGGCTGTATTTGGGCCCTTATGGGACTGTTCTATGCTCACCCAAATTCATTATACCAGATCTTTACTCAGTTTACTTATTTAAATGCCAGTCGCTTCTGAAAATACCCTCGATGTCATACTCAGGAATATTTTACCAGTAATGTAATCTTGGAATCTATTTTGCTGTCAAGTTGACATATAAAATTAACAAGTCTTATACATATATAATATGTAGTATATATCATTTAGTGATTTTGAGAACTACATTGGGAGATTTTGTGAATTATGGTGAATTTTTAATATGGGGAAATCCTTTCCTGGTTATACTGTGATATTTAAAGAAATAACACAATGCTTTGAATTAGGTAATAATTAGGAATTTGTTAAAATATGGTATTTCTTTTTTGTTTTGATTTTTAGAAACATTTTTATTTATTTATTTATAAGGGGAGAAAGGGAGAAAGGAAGGAAGGAAAGAAGGAAGGAAGAAAGAAAGAAGTAAACAAAGTAACAAGCAAACAAACGAAAATGAGTGTGCCGGGACATTTTGCTGCATGCGCCACTTTGTGCATCTGGCTTTTTGTGGGTACTGTCGAACCAAACCTGGGCTGACAGTCCTTGCAAAGAAGTCCCTTTAACTGCTGACCCACCTCTCCAGCCTTAATTAAGAATTTTAATCAAGCAAACTCCATTTTATTGGTTGTTTTGTATGCAAAAACATATGCATGTAAGTAAAGTCTGTAAGTTGAGAAGTGTTGAGATAAGTATAATTCCAGGAAAGAATCAACTTCAGATGTGCCATAAACCTGCCCATCTTCCCCAATTTTACTTCTGCCCTCCCATATCTTGCTATTGCTGTCATTTTATCATAAAAGAACACTGAACATAAAATATACACTTAGCATGTATGTGTATAACATAGTATTGATAAATCTAGGTACTTGTCTTCCAAGCATGAAAACCCTAATTCCATCCACAGAATGCTCATAAAAATGGTAGGCATGGTGGCAAGCTTATAATCACAGTGCTGAGGAGTATGTTACAGAGCTGGCAGTAGAAGGAATCAAAATTGTGAATATCTATGCTATACTAAATACCTTTTATATACTAAATACCTTTTATTCACAATTAAAATTTTTCAGAAAATGAAATTCAGACATAAGAGTTCACTAATAAATTCTAAAGTAAAATTCAGGAAGCATACAAATATTGAATGAATTATTTCAGAAAATCCATAATAATAAATACCTTATAACCTATATAGTATTTGAGAAATGTGTTTCTTTCATATGAAAATAAGACAAAGTTATTTCAAGAATAAAAAATATAACTTATTGTATCTCATCAGTATCAGTACAAAAATTGCTAATAAAATGATTTCAGATTAAATATAGCAATAATGAAATATGATGCAACATTAGAAACATGTAAGGAATAAGCTTTTGAGAAGCTGGTAATGAAAACGATTATGTTCAATCTTACAAAAAATACTTGGGGAAGGTTTTATTTTTTAATATGCTTCTTGGAGAAGAGATGTGTACTTTTACCATGAGAGAGCCTGGCAAGGACCTCAGGATGCCATTGAAGAACCTAGCAATCTCAAAAAGGCAAAATATAATAAAGAAATGCAACAAATTGGATAAAATAGATAAAACTGAAAGTCTAGCCAATTTTTACAGACATGTTTAAAATTTAAATGGAAATACTAATAAAATAGACAACATATAAAGAAGCAAGTGTCCCCATAAGATCTGATTTCAAGATGTTTATTAATGCTACACTAACCAAAACAGGTGCATGATTGCTAAAAAGATAAATAAATTAATTTAATAGGATAGCATAAAAAAAACAATGGAGTAAGTTCATTTTTGATAAATGTTCCAAGACAGTTCAGTACTAACAAAGCATTGCCTTTAAAGTAATTCTGAATATCTGGCTGTTCATAGAAAACTAAATAACAAAAATTCTAGACTCTAACACATACCACTCATAATAATGAGCTTGAATAGAAATAGAAGTCTGTGGTGGTTTGCCGGGACCATGAGATGGCTGCTAAGGACAGCTGCCGGCCCTGGATGAAGTTTTCCAGGACTGTGAGCAGTCTAGCTAGAGAGGTGGAATTGGAATACCAGAGACTCATTGCTGGTTGGAATTATCAGGCTTAGAGACTTGTCACTGACTAGGTTTGTTGGACTTGGAGCTACAGAGTTTGATGTTTGCCCTGTTTAAATCTTGAATTGGTTGAATAAATCTTGAATTGGTTGAATATTGCTTTGCTATGCCCAGTGCCATCTTTTGCAATGTGAGTGTTTATTCTGTGCCATTATGGGTTTGTGAGGAGAATTTTTTGGTATTTTGGCTCAGCTAAAAGACCTTGGATTATGGGGATGTATGAACATCATTGGAATTGATAAAAACTATGAGGACTTTGAAAGTTGGATGAGTGTATTGCGTTTTACATCATATATAGTTATCAGTTTAAGGGGGCCAGGTGTGGAATGTGGTGTCCCCCACAAACTTAGGTGTTCTGAATGCTAGGTTTCCATCTGATAGAGATTTTGGAATTAACGCCTCCTGGAGGCAGTGTTAATTGTTGGGTTCGGGCTTATGGCTATTATAGCCAGTCTCCCCTTGCCAGTATTTGACACACTCTCCTGTTGCTATTGTCCACCTTATGTTGGCCAGGGGGTGATGTCCACCCTCTTCTCATGCCATCATTTCCCTTGCCATCATGGATCTTCCCCCTAGAGCATGTAAGCCAAAATAAACCTCTTTTTTTCCCCACAAGCTGCTCTTGTTTGAGTGATTTCTGCCAGCAATGAGAACCTGAGTGCAAAAAAGTATATATATGAATGTAAAAATTAAAGCCACAAAAGTTTAAAATAAATGGTAAGCAACATTTCATAGATAAGAAATTAAAAAGTATAAACCATAAAGTATAAAATGCTAATTTTACTTTTATAAATAAGAAAAAATTCAAGTTAAAAGGGCATCATCATTAAAAATGACAATCACTGAAGGATGAAAAATATTCTCAATACTCAAGTTAAAACTTTGCATAAAATGTGTAAAAAATTTTCATAATAAGAAAGCAACCTCACAAGAGTGCAAAGAACCTAAGCTTGATTTTCACAAAGTATATAGATATATATACATACATGCACACACACACACACACACACACATATATATAAACACATATACATATAAATATATATGTATGTATATATATGTCAGTAACATGTACACACATGTATATATGTACATTGTATGTGACTGAAAAATATAAAAAGTATTAATTCCCTTTAGGCATTAGAAAAGTGCAAATGAAAACCATAAGATGAATTATTTCCACGTTAGTGTTGCTGTAGTTAAGATGCACAGTAATGGTAAGGCTTGTGAGGAAATGAAGAGACTGTAGTGAGGTGTAGAGGAGTCACATGTACATCCACTGATAGAAGTAGGAAATATCACATGCACTTTGGAACATCATGTGGTAATTTCTTCACAAAGTTTAAATATTTACTAACTTCCTCTATGAAAGCATATAAACACATTAACTTATTCACCAATATCAAAATATTTTATCCAAAACAGGCCTGATATGGAAGACATTTAATGTCTATTATTGTGTAACAGGATATTCAACAGGCTCATACATTCAAGAAATGACAGATAACCCACCATGAAGAAAGCCCTGTAAAGCCCTGTATGCACATATATGACTATGAAAAAATAATATGGCCAGTGAGATAAGCCAGGCAGAAGCATGAAGACTATATAATTCCATCCACATGATGTTTCAAGAAATGTAAACTGCAATATATATATATATATATATATATATGAATATACATGAATCAGAGTATTGTTTGCCTACACTTCTAAGGTAGAGGAAGCAAAAGACTCTCTATGGACATGAGAATATTCTTTCAAGGGATGGACATGTGCTGATCTCAACCATAATGCGTTTAAGTTTAACTGGAAATGTCAAAATTTACAGAATTGTTCCATTTGAATGAGTTTAGGTTATAATACATTATGAATTTAACTTGAGAGAACAATTTGTCAAGCATTAAATGTCTAACACAAGGAGCGCACCATGAGTAGAGGGAGGAGACTGTGTAGTCTTAGTCATCCACAGACTGGGTAGTTATCAGGGTGTTAGACTTGTTTCTGGAACAAATTGATCCTGTCATAATCTAAAATAAAAAAGAATAACAACAAAAAATAGAAAGGAAACATTACTTATTTTCCTTTGCATAAATGGCCCAGTGGAACATAACCATAGTAAATGTAAATAATCTGAAGGCTCATTATAAGAATGACTGAATGCAGATTTGTTTTTCAGTGTAATATTCCCCACTGTAATTTCAAATGAGCAGATAAATGACACTTTGGTGACAATAAAATATTTCAAGAGTTGGAGAGATGGATGAGTGGTCTAAGTGCTTGCTGCATAAGCATGGGGACCTACGAGCAGATCCCCAACACCCACGAAAAAGCGGGGTGCGAGTGTGCCTGTCATCCCAAGGCCTGTTAAGCAGATACAGGAACTACCTGCGGTTTGCTGGCCAGCTAGTATAGGCAAGTCAGAATGCTCAAGGTTCAGTGTCAGACTGTCTTAAAAAAAGTTTAAAACAATTGAGAAAGATACCCAGCGTTCAACTGTGGCCGCCACATCTGTGCCTATCTGCCGGTACAAGCCCAGGCTCGCACACGTTGTCAGTTACAATGACTTCATCAACACATGTGCACACGCAAAAGTTAACTCAGTCACAGTCCTATGAAACTAATTTTGCTACGCTTTACAGGTGAAACATGGAAACATAGATTACTTAACTTTGTTCTTACGTTGGTGCTCGTATATATTTCCACTAAGTACTTTATTTATTTATTTATGTGAGAGAGGAGAGAGAAAGAGAATAGGTACACCATAGCCTCTAGTTACTGCAAACAAACTCTAGGCACAATTGCCTCCTTGTTCATCTGGCTTATGTAGGTACTGAGGAATCCAACCTTAGACATTAAACTTTAAAGGCAAGTGCCATATTCTCTAAGCAATCTCTCTCTCTAGCACACTGCTTTTTAAAATATTTTGTGCTTATAGATTTATAATTAGAGAGTCAATTACTGTCATCTTCTTACAAAGTAATTTGATGAAAAAATATAAACATTTTTACAAAATCAAATCCCAAACCAATGCTCCTAATCTGGCAAAGTTATATTCTACAAATTTCTACCAACATGAACATTTGTGAGGATGTGTGTAAAGATATTTAAACACTGCATAGAATGGTAAAATTGTTGGAATCACCTCTGATGTTCAGAAAAGTTACTTTGACACCGAACAAGCATAAATTTAAGTATACTTAGTAAATATTGTTACTATGGAATATTTTGTTACAGTTAAAATGTGAGTTCTGCCCTCAGGGGAGCGGGGACAGGGGAAAGGGGACATAGGAAGATAACATAATGGGGACATGTCCAGTTTGCCATATGTTCATATTAAAAAAAATTCCTGGGCTAGAGAGATGGCTCAGAAGTTAAGGCACTTGCTTGCAAAGCCTAACAACATGAGTTGGATTCCCCAGCACCCACATAAAGCCAGAATCATAAAGTGTCACATGTATCTGGAGTTTATTTTGCAATAGCTAGAGGCCCTGCCACACCCATTCTCTTTCTCTCTTTGTCTCTCTTTTTCTCAGTTTGCCTCTCTCTGCTTGCAAATAAATAAAAAATATTTTGAAAAAAAATCATTACTCAGGACTCACATGCAATAACTTTGTAAATATAGTTTTATAATGTTTTAAAACATTTTTGAATTCATAAATGTTATTTAAACAAGGGCAGTGTAAATTTATGCCCCTAAATCACTTGTTAATCAATTTTAATTTTAAAGTTATTCTATAACAGCACATTATATGTGAGACTCAAATGATAAAATATTAGAAAATATTAGAAATAAAGTAAGTATGCAAACAATAAAAGAGCTTTAAAGATTAAAAAACATTAAAAATGTTCTCAGATGGATAGATGGCTTAGCAGTTAAGGTGCTTTCCTGTGAAACCGAAGGACTCATGTTAGACTCTCTAGGTCCCATGTAAGCCAGACACACAGTGATGCAAGTGTGCAATGTCGCTAAATGCACACAAGGGGGCACATGCAGCTGGAGTTAGACTGTAGTGGCTGGAGAGTTTGAGGCTCACCAATTCTCTCTCCTTCTTTCACATTAAAAAAAGAAAGGCCAACCTGTTAGGTTTTCCTTAAAAAAACAAAAGTATTCTCAAAACCTGTGAGTTCTGTGTAGTGTGTGTGTGTGTGTGTGTGTAATTGGCGGTCATTATTTGAAAATATGAATATGCACACTTGCCTTCTTGCTTAAATGTGCTGGTACCTTTCAGGCCAATGCATTAGACCCCCTCGGAGGCATTTGTGGAAATGTATGTGTGTAAAGTGGAAACATTTGAGTTGTGCATTTCCAGTTAAGATTCCGTAAGGTGCCCTCCGGGCTGGTGAGTGGCATGGCGAGGGGCTTGGGTGCTGTGCCCTCTGGGCTGCTGAGGGCAGTGTTTGCTTGGGGTCCTTGTGGTCAGGGAGGGTGAAGGGTGCTCGTGTTGGGGCCTGAGCATCCACTTCTTGCTGCCTACCCCCCTGCGGGCCCCTCCCCAAGTTCACTGGTGGTGTCTTTTGTGACCTCTCCCTCTTCATTTCTAAATTTGTTCATTTGAGAGTTTTCTATTTTGTCATTTGATCAAATTATCCAGGGGGTTTACCAGCGTTGTTTATTTTTTCAAAGAACCAGCTCTTGGTTTCATCAATTTTGTTAACTGTTTGTGATGATTAGAGGCTCATAAAACCTGACACTGTACCTTGCTAAGCACCATGTTGCAGGATTCACTAATTCAGTTGGAGTAATTGCCTGAAAATCACATGTATGTGCTGCACTGCGGCCAGAACTGCGTACTGTGAGTGCGCACCTGTGACCACTGGGGCCTTTATTTTATTTTAAATTTTATATTATGTTACATAAAATAAAAATTTACAAACCAAAGTGCTACTTGTCCTACAACAGAGAATAACTAAAGGAAATATTGACATCTACATTTATTTCCATCAATTTATGATTTGATTGATGGAAGGTTTATTTTCACTAAGTTACTATAATATATGGTCATCAACATGAATACATATCATGCATATTGATATATTAAAGAATAAGATAGAAAATTTTATATTTTGATGGTAGACATATCTCATCTCTCTATCTGCCTCTGTCTCTCTCTGTAGCTCTCAAATAAATAAATAAAAATAACAAAAAAAGGAGAATTTTATGATTTGCAAGTGGAACTATATAGTCATTGACTTTTCTCCTTTAAAAGTTGATTATCAAATAAATGTAATAGGTTATGGGGAATATCTGAAAGAATTAGTGACATTACTGTCACTTTATATAAGAATCTGGACTAATTAGCATAATAATCTATAATGACTATTTCTTGTCAAGTACTTATTAACTCATCATCTTGAGAGAGAAAATTTCAGCTTCATTTCCCATTGCACTTTATTTACATAAGAAGGGGTGTTCCTATGGCGTACCCCAAAGAGGAGATATGAAGGAGGGCATAGGTGGAAATAGTGTGCACCCCTTACTGAGTTTTGCATCCCATTAGTAAAAGCCTTAGAGGAGATTCAAATATTTTACAGTAGAACACAACATGTTGTTGAGGATTGATCATGTCAGAAAGCTATTTGTTCCTCTCGATATTCCTTTTCCTCTTCTTCCATAGTAATGGTTCCATGTCTAGTTGCAGAATCTTCTAGCTAGAAAAATCTCATAGTTTCCTGCTCTTCTTTGCAAAACAACTTTGGACATTGGAATAAATTCCATCCAAGCGAATGTATAAGTACAACATTGCAGACCGATTTTAGACTCTTTCAAAGTAGGTGTATGTACATACTTCTATTTACTTTTGTCTTCTTGAACATATCTATCTAAAGTCAGATGTTATACCTAGGCCATGACTTAATTTGGGTAATGGTGGCCATTTCATGACACAGAAACATGGTAGCATTTGTACATCACCTAAGCCCTCTTACTCCACATGGCCCAGTTTTGGCATTTGCATAAGAGAGGACTGCACTTTTATTTAGGCATGGTCACTTTCTGTTTCTAACTGATCCTTGGTTATTGGGGCAGGGGAAAGAAGAGTATTTTAAACAAACGTAGGAGTATAAAGCATTTTCCTCACAGACTACAGAAGAGCCATCAGCTCCTGTAAAGGTGAGAGTAGCGGAAAGAACCGGCACCTTCCCTTGCCTGGGAAGATCACTTCACAGGGATCTGGGATAATGTGTCCTGGGATAAGAACGCCACATATTCCTGTACCAATGAATAGCAAAGAAACTGTAATCTCTGGGAATCTTACATATGACATAATTCTAGGGAAAAAAAGCTAAGTAGCCTAGTGATGTGGACCACCTCGTGTTCTAGGAATACTTACAGTATAGATCTGCTCCAGCTCAATCCGGCATTCACTCTTTCTGTCTTTGGGTCAATTTTTGTTGGAAAATTGTGAAACCCAGTGTTATGGACACCAATATGATCTTTTCATTCACCCGAAAGAAAGCCCATTCTTCTTTCACAGCAGAAATGGACAAATAATTGCAGGTCTGTCTACCTGACTCAGCCTTGAATGAGGACGTAAATTGCTTTACCACATAAGACATATATACCTTTGTGTACTAGTGTGTCAAATTGGACCATGGTACCCTTGAGCTTCCCACAACCTTCCCAGTATCTGGAGATTCCTTTTATCCTGTTCATATTTGCTGAATAAAGAGTTGGGGGATTCTTCTGGGAGCACTGGTAGAATATCTTGTGTGTACAGTTGTGGCTTTATATTATCAGAAGGATTCCACATTTTCAACCATCAGCATCTGAGTGAAAATTCAGATGTAGAAAAGTGCCAGCCTTACCTAGTGTCTTTTGACAATGACTAAAGCATTCATAAAACGATTTTATTAAAACTTTTAATTTTATTTATTTGTTGAAAGAGGGATAGATAGATAGATAGAGATAGATAAGTAGATGATAGATAGATAGATAGATAGATAGATAGATAGATAGATAGATAGGGAAAGAGAGAGGAGAGAAGGAGAATGGCACCAGGGTCTCTAATTGCTGCAGACATACTACAGACACATGTATCACCTTGTTCATCTGGCTTACATGAGTCCTGGGGAATTGAACCTAGGTCCTTTGGCTTAGTAGGCATGCATGCACTTTAACTGCTAAGCCATCTCTCCAGTTCTATCAATAGATTTTATACATAATAAATATCTTCTCATTTCCTTCTCATTTCATGTTTTTTCCCAATTTGAACTCAAAATTTATTATATAGTATTTCCAGTTTAGTGCTTTGCAGCTGCACATAAGAATAAATCCCCTTGAGGGCTGAGTGTGGTGGTGCATGCCTTTAATCCCAGCACTTGGGAGGCAGAGGTAGGAGGATCATTGTGAGTTCGAGGCCAGCCTGAAACTACATAGTGGATCTCAGGTCAGCCTGAGCTAGAGTGAGACCCTACCTTGACAAAACAAAACAAAACAAAACAAAACAAAACAAAACAAAACAAAAATCCCCTTGACATTCTCTTTCTCTCTCTCAAATAAATAAATCAATAAATAAACATACTTTTGAAAGGGCTGGAGAGATGGCTTAGTGGTTAAGCACTTGCCTGTGAAGCCTAAAGACACCAGTTTGAGGACTGCAAATAATAAAAACACAGAATAAACCCCCTTGAAATTTCCCAAATGATAAATAGAATTTATCGAGCAGCTCCCGAGATGATTAATTTAAAATGCCATGAAGATCCCAGGGAAGGTCCCGCTTGCTCCTTTGCTTCTTCATAGCCTGGTTCGTCCTCACCTGCCCTGCCTCAATCAGAGTGACTGTCGACTGACAGGATGCAGATTCACACAAGACATGACGTAGTCTGCGCCTTCCTTCATATCAGAAGGACGTTGTCCTCGGATGTTCCAGTCTGTGGAGAAAAGCTTTGAACCCCCATGGTTCATTGCACAAAACTGGCAAATGCCCAGATGAGAATATCTTGACTGACTTTGTCCAGTCAAGACTGGCCTTGGGGGTTATATATAAGGACACTTGCCCCTAGGTTTTAATTTTTTTTAAAGGAGAAAACAGAACAAAAATCATTTTTGCACTTCTCCATTTTTTTAAGTCTTCTCAAAGGTTAGCCTTAAAGCAATGCCAGTATCACCAGCAGGTTTTTAAATCAATATCTGACCTTACATAAAACAATGTGACTTTTTATTCTCTTATCTACAAATACATGCAAGACAGCAGTGTATTTGATCCTATTCATGAGAATAAAAATATAACTAATTATTATATATATTTGTTAGTATGAATGCCAAATGCAACTCTCTACATATGTTCTATACAAAGCTCATTTCAGTAAGCTTGCTTCGTATTGCTTCCATTTAGTTAGGAAAGTGAAGTGATCTGAGTGAACCTGTAGTCATCACTGAGAACAGACAATAGCAAAAAGCACACCGTCGTTACCCCATCCACAGTCATTCACTCTGATGTGCCAGGAGACTAAACTGATCAAAATCTGAGTTTGTTTTAATATGAGCTTTGAAGACAGAGGACACTGTAAGATGAGGCGTGCACGGCTGAAAAGTGCCAGGCGATCTGAGGAACCTTTGCTTTTAGTCTCCTCAAGGTGAGAGGACTCTTGTTGCTGTTACCGTATTTACCTGAAGCCAGATACAAAGTGTCTGAATTTGTCAGACAAAAGACTGCAAGTGGAGATTTAGGAATATTACCCTTTTGAAATAGTATGTCCAACTTTTGTGAATAGCACACAATCTGAAGACTGGATCTTTGCAAACATTTTATAAAGACATAAATAAACCATTTTGACTTCAAATTACAACCATTTGGCAAAACCCTGAAAGCTGTTTCTGAAAGGAAATGCCAAATTTATCACAAGTCAGTACAAAAGAGAAGACGTGCCTATTGGATTTGTTTGGTGGAACTGTATAATTGGAAGGGCCTTCAGGTTTAAAATAAGAGCCTGACGTTTTTCTGTGTGTAATTTCATTTCAATTGTTGACTATCTATAAAGCTAACAGAAGATCAGGAAAATGAGGATGTGTGAAACCTTAAGTCTGTCAAATGCTTTTTCTTTTTTTTTTTGTATTGGATGACCAAAATAAAAGGAGAGACAAAGAGAGAAAAGAACTAAAAAGGAAGTGAACTTACAAGAGCCATTAGAAATTTTCTTCCTTTATTTAGTTTAGTTTCATGGATTTCTCTTGTGATTTATCAGGATTACACAATATCAGAGAGGCAACAAGTTGTTTTGTGTATTCTGTAAGGAAGGTGCTTCCTTTTCATTAGCATAAAGATGCATCTCGAATAAAATTTCGAAATGCGTTAGATATTTGCCTGAAGGTATGTGACATGGACTCAGGTTTAAGCCATGAATCTTTCTTCAGATTATCATTTGTGGGTTGACGACTTGCTGAAATGAAGCCAGGCCGCTTGTTCAAGATTTATTTGCTTGATTTCCTTTATGAACTGCAAACATATGGCATGTCTGTGGCTTTGAGAGGGAAGATTTTTTCTTTTTTGCTTGTTCCCTATTACAATACCTTTTCTATAGGATGTTTGCCAAGTCAAAATAGTTTCATTTGACTTATCTGCAAGGCAGGGATTCTGTTGAGTTTTTGTAAAATCTGTTTTTGTGATGGTTTTGTTTAGTCATGTGAGAAGCAAAGGAAAAATGATCCTAAGCAAATTGGTCATTTTACAAAATCAATACCAGTCCTGGTGATTAGGCCATTGATCACATGAGTAGCAATTATTTTCCATTGCCATGGGTCTTCTGAGATAGGAGAAAGGGAGAATTTATCATGTAGTCACTTTATGTATTATTTCTGTGTATGTCAACTTTAAAATCAAAGTGATGTGGGGAAATCTCAGTGAGGTTAACCACAAGACAAGAGGGATAAAACAACCAGGAATCACAGTTTATCAGGTTTTTTTCCCACTCCTCGTTAGCCTCTTCCAGCCTTGAACTCCATTCTGCTGACCTCGGGCCATCCATCATCCTCACATCTGCTCTTCAGGTCCAGGCCCGGGTGAGAAGAGCAGGCTCTTTGGGAGCACTGCAGCCTCGCTCATTTGAGAAGGCAGGTGGGCAGCTCAGTGTGCATAAGGTCATGCAGCTTGACCCCCTCACCTCGGAGGATGCCTGGCCTCGGGCACAGCTGCCAACTTGCATCTGAAGGTCGACCAGGCTCTGGCTGATCCCACGGTCTGTGTTCAAATGTAAGGCTTAAACTGGCCATGATGGAAAAGCAACATGGCCATAATGTCTACTTGACACCCTACTCAGATGTCGCCTTCCGAACAGCTGCCTGGTGCTTGTGGGTGCCTTCCCAGGGGGCTTCTTGTCCCTTTACTCTCTCCCCACAGCCCCATCATTTTCTACCACAAAGTGAGCCTTGTTTTATTCTAATCTCATCTGTGCCAAGTACACGATCACCCTTTGAGTTCCTAAGTGAATTATTTGGTGTCATTCTCTTTCTTTTTCCCTTGTTATGTGCAAATTTCTCCAAAACTTGGTCAATCAGATTTTACAAAATCCCTAGTATTTATATATTACTCTGCAAAGTAAACTGCACTGGTAGCAAAAGATACCCTGTGATTTATTTTGTATTGTTTCATGAGCTATAGAATGACAATGGAGCAGTGAGGTAACCCTTTGTGCCCTAATGTCCTTAATGTTATGCGAGCTAGTCCGAGAGTTAGTCATTGGCCTTAGTGTCCTATAAGGGTTTTAAAGTAATGGACATATGTATCTTTTGAAAACAATTACACACATTTGCTATTTTTGTCATTATGTATCATATGAAAAAAAATTCTACTTGTGTGTTTACTGCTTAAAAATGTAGTTTTCTGATGTCTACTGGATTCAAATTTATCAATGGGTTTTACATTCATTCCTCCTCAATTTGTCTTTTGTGATTTTTTTTTTTATTCCCTAGGCTAAATCTTCAGCTATAGTCCTGTGTTCTCCCCTGGAAATGAAATGCTAACTTTGTAATTCTAACTTTGTAAAGGTTAGCCCATATTTCAAAATCGAGCATCTTCTTTTGTAAGTGGTTTTACCTCAACTGCTTTACCTAGTTCCTGAAGAGTCATTGCATCATTCCAAGCCTTTCAAAAAATCAGTACACAATTGCTGTTCTAATTCCTTTGATGGATTAGATGTCTGCTTCTTTTTTAATTCATGGGGGTCTTCTTATATAGAGTAGAAGTTCACTGGGGCAGGCAGCATGATATCTGTTGTAAATTCCTAGTTCCTGCAAAAGGGAAGGACACCACAAGTAATTAATGAACACTTGGATAATTTAATTGGGTCATGGTTTGGAAGTTTTCCACCTATACCCTTTGGAAAATGTCCAGGACTAAGGGAAAATAAGATTTCATTTTGTCTTTAGACTCTTTCACAACTTAAAAGAGCTAATTAAAAGTAAAATCCCCTACTTAAGAAACTGTCGGACTAAATAATACAGTTTTCCCCAGACAAGACGGTTTTAGAAGAAATTTTTCAATTTTGTGTGCTATTTTCCTTCTGTATTCTGCCCTGCCAGCTCTTGCCAGAACTACTCCTTCTCACCTCATACCAAAGTCTCTACTGTGGTGTCCCTTGCCATTTTCTGAATGCATGCGATGGTGTTTGCTCCCCTCCGGTAGCCACCCCCACACCTCTGTTTAAAGGGTAGCATTGCCGGCACTTTTGCCACATCACCCTGTTCACTTCCTTTCTAACACTCACCACGTCTTCTGTTTCCCACTTGTGGGCTGCTGTCTCCCCTCACTGGCTTGCATACTGCACAAAGGTCTGGGCCCTCTGTATCTGTGTGGCTCACCACGTGTAAGATTTATCAGCGCGCCTGACATGCAACTAATACTTATACAATTATCCAATGAATAATAAGGCAATAGTTTAAGTTACACAATATATGAATTATGCATGAGAGGCAACATAAACATTCTGAAAGGGAACACGTATGGCGGCGTATATGAAAAGCTGTCCACTTATTTATTCTCGACAGAGAGAAAAGGAGTCTGAGTGAAGTGAGTCTCATATAATAACCCAATTACTTTGATAAAGCAGAGTTTCATTTCTCTCCAGCTGTGAAGGGACTAATGGATCCTGGGTGTATGTGCTTTACTTCCATGCATTTCCTGTCTATTGTATAACAGATGAAATGAAGAGAATTATTTTAATAGCTGCTAATGTTTTCAAGCAAAAGTAAAACATGTCTTGCCCTCCAAGCTTGCCAGGGTTTCTGACTCACTCCACATGCCAGTCAGTGTGGAGAGGAAATAAATTTGCCTCTGCAATCTTGGCAGTCTCAGAGATGTGG